>NW_024058237.1:0-62404 GCF_016432855.1 Salvelinus namaycush
ATTAATTAAAATACCAAATATGTCAAATACCCATCAACTTTTCATTTAACAAGCTAATAAGAATCTCTTACTTGAGATGACATTTCCTCGTGATTATTCCAACAAGGACCACGACAGCTACAAATCCTGCAAAGGCTGTTATTATCATGACATTGAAAGGACGTTGGAAAGAAAGTTTGTTTGAGACATGGGATCCTGAAAAATGAAAAGAGAAGAAGTCATTGTGATCCTATATGGCTTGTTTCTCTTCCTGCACTCTGGTCATTTACATTGTTGACAGATGCTCAGTTTGAACACTATTTTTATTACAATCCAGTTCACTTGGACTGAGATGGTAGAGATGACTAAATGAGATCAAACATTCACAGTACAAGCTAAATGTGACACGCAAACCAAACACTTACCATTGACAGAAATATTGAGATGCAAAGAATGTGTTCCTCGATTATGTACACACTCACATGTGTAGTTCCCTTCATCAGATGGTTGTATGTTGGTGATGTGTAGAAACACTCTGTCACTCTCTATCTGCAGTGTGACTCTGGGGTCACAAGTGAAGTCTGTACCATTTTGGTCAAACCGAAGAGACACTTGACACTCATTCCCACCACTTATCACTTTATCTATCTTACATATTACAAACATAATTTCATGAATGGTTTGGTTTGGACAGGCTAGAGTGCCCAAATCTGCTCCTGTTTCCAATGTTTTCACTTGAATCTCTGTAAAAATGAAGGGAAATGGTTTGTGAGTGTTTTGTTTCATCTAAAATATTTGTTTTGCATTGAATAGCATTACAATTGCAATGCACCGTTTGTTGCATAGGACAAAGGTGTGTCTATGTATGTATGTATGTATGTTGTATGTATGTATGTATGTATGTGTATGTATGTATGTATGTATGTATGTATGTATGTATGTATGTATGTATGTATGTATGTATGTATGTATGTATGTATATGTATGTATGTGTATATATATATACACATACACATATATATATGTGTATGTATATGTATATGTATATGTGTGTGTGTGTGTGTGTGTGTGTGTGTGTGTGTGGTGTGTGTGTGTGTGTGTGTGTGTGTGTGTGTGTGTGTGTGTGTGTGTGTGTGTGTGTGTGTGTGTGTGTGTGTGTATATATATATAACATTTTGACACAGTTTCTGTTTCCATGAATGCAGTTCAGATTGTGCTGAGTGGAACTCCTGTTGTTATACGAGGTAATGCTAATGCCGTTAAAATTTAACAAATGAAACATGAGGACAGGACCTCTTTCCTTTTTCAGTGTTGTACAAACTGTACATGCATGCTGTGTGTTTGAGAAAAGGACATCTTACCTTGAAAGGCTGTGTACACACTCCACACCAGCAGAAGCAGAGAAATCCTGAATGCTCGTCTTCCACACATAATGACCAACTGCAGAACCAAACGTTAGTCCAACATTTTCTGCTCAGATCGACAGCAGAATAAAAGTCAAACTAAAGTGATGGTCATTTGACAGGTTTGAAACAGTTACATGATCTGGTGCTGTCTGAGAGGAGGAAGTGGTGCTGTGTAAATGTATTCTATCTTCTAAGTGTGACTTTCACAATGACAACACATCTCTTGGGCTGTGTCTAGGGGCTATCCAGTGCAACTACCATATACTGCGTAACAGGAAATACACATGTCAAGAGGTCCACTTCCTGCTCTAGAAACAATGATAGATTCTGACAGCACCCCAAGAATGAGGGGGGTCTATATCAAGTGTATGTAAGTGATGGTTATTTTTATTTGTATTCATTATATATCCCCATTAGCTGCTGCCTTGGCAGATCTAATGTTACTGCTTGTATGAGTTACTTGATGTGGAATAGAGTGTTAGATCTGGTCCTCCAGGTTAATGACAGGAAATGAACCTACCCAGTGCTATGTTTATGATAAAACTAGTTATTATAATCATTCAATTATTTCCTTTTTATATACCAATGCCTTATTAATACATCTGCAGCAGGGCAATAAAGTCCAGGAGCCTCATTTATAAACCCTTCGTACTTATAAAATAGAGCCCAGAATGTGTGTGCACCAGTAGGGGTGCAATGGTAAAATCACCAGGGAAGCCAATATCAGATAAAAGCCATATTACAACCTGTGTTGTGATAATTCCATTGTTTGCCCTGTAACCTGTTAGTTCATATGCCTTGACACCATGATATATAGGCCTAAAGGCCGAGATAATAAGAAGACGCGGTGGCAGAATAAATTCTACCACACCTTTGTTTAATTATAAAACCGGAGAGCAATATCTGTCCAGTGAAGTCTACAAAACATATTGCATGTAACAAACAGTTATGTGACCTACAGCATTGTCAAGCAAGTTAATGTTGCCAACATTTCAGACTACTAAACAACTATTGATTTAGAACCATGGAGAGTTACAGCAAGTCACAAAGAAAACAGGAGCTGACTCCACTATTCCAGCACCATTTCAACTTCAATATTTCAACATATAATCACCTATTCTTAGTCTAATACAATGATAACTGAAAGATACCCAAAACGATTTAGTCCAATCAATGTAAGCTAAATATGTGGCTGTCCATGGTACTGATTTCTCTGTGTGTGTGTGTGTGTGTGTGTGTGTGTGTGTGTGTGTGTGTGTGTGTGTGTGTGTGTGTGTGTGTGTGTGTGTGTGTGTGTGTGTGTGTGTGTGTGTGTGTGTGTGTGTGTGTGTGCGTGCGTGCGTGCGCGTGCAAGTAGAAAAAACAAGTTGACTCACCCTACTTGTAGAGAAACGCCAATAACATCCTCCTCTTTCATGTTGCCGAAACGGTCTATCACTCTGTCATACAGTACACTCTTTTAGTTTTTGTTGTCCTAGGCTACCTGGCTAAAATACTTGCTCGCTAGACTAACTTCCTTTCATGGACAATAATACACCAGGCCAGCTAGTTAACATTAGCATACTACATCTAGCTACATGTTGAACTTCCATCCTCTCAAGCCAGGGCTGTTAAGAGCCTCCTTAAAGGAGGGAGGTGCAGGAATCCGGAGCAGGAGAACAAGGAAGTCCCAGTGGCACAATCGTTTATTTAAGACGTCCCAGCTCAGCAACAACATGGGGGAGAATACTCCCAAACGAGGTCGCCACCCACAGGGAAATAAACGTTACACACGGAGGAGAAACCTCTACTCCTAAACACATACCAAACGGTACAAACTGCATGTAAGAAGAAAACCCCGTGGTGCAGACACGCACCCCTAACAAAGATACCACAGCAAACATTCCCGCACAAAGACTAGCAGGCAGCGGAGGTAAATAAACCCCCCGAAATCAACTAATAGGACACAGGTGAAACAATACAGACAGACACAAACTAAAAGGAAAAATGGATCGGTGGCAGCTAGTAGGCCGGCGACGACGACCGCCGAGCACCGCCCGAACAGGGAGAGGAGCCACCTTCAGTGGAAGTCGTGACAGTAACCCCCCCCCCTCGCGCGGCTCCCGCAGTGCGCCGACGCCGGCCTCGAGGACGACCCGGAGGACGAGGCACAGGGCGATCCGGATGGAGGCGGTGAAACTCACTCAGCAGAGATTAATCCAATACGTCCTCCACCGGCACCCAGCATCCCTCCTCCAGACCGTACCCCTCCCAATCCACGAGGTACTGCAGGCCCCTCACCCGACGCCTGGAATCCAGTATGGATCGCACTGTGTACGCCGGGGCCCCCTCGATGTCCAGGGGGGGCTGAGGGACCTTCCGCACCTCAGCTCCTTGAAGCGGACCAGCTACCACCGGCCTGAGGAGAGACACATGAAACGAGGGGTTAATACGGTAATAAGGGGGAGCTGTAACCTATAACACACCTCGTTTATTCTCCTCGGGGCTTTAAATGGCCCCACAAACCGCAGACCCAGCTTCTGGCAGGGCAGGCGGAGGAGCAGGTTCACTCCCCAATGAGCGGCGTTGTGGCACTAAGTGATGGTTGTATGGGGACTTTGTTTATGGCTCTATCTCTTCCTAAGTGTCAAAGGAACTCAACCGAAAAGGAATGAAAGCATAAACAAAAGATATACAAAATATAGTTCTCACACAAAAATCATCTAATTGGACTGTATTCTATATACGTCCAATGTCCTGGCAAAATGACTATCATGGCATTGTCTCTAATGCCATATCTAGGGTTTTCCTACTTGGTGTGTTGCTTAGGCACTATCCTAAGTTGATAACTATATGATAAGTCTACAGCTGTAAGGCACTAGTTTTGGGTAGTCTACAGGGATGACCTATGGACTTCCGGGAAGAAAACTGATGAGTACTGTAGCCGAGTCAAAGGCCTCAAAGTAAATGTTCAACTTTACTAAGGCTGGTATTTTGCTCGAACCCTTAAGTGATCCTAGCAAAAATCCTAATTGGATGTTCCGTTGTGCATGTGCGTTTATGCTTACACAAGCGTGCATGTCAAGGGAAGAAAACCAAGTATCCTGGCAGATTACAACTTGTTCAGAATGAGTCTGACGTAGTCAGGTAATTTTCAGGTCAATGCCTGGAGGTCAGTCAGAATTGGTGTCGAGGGAATCTGTAGTGGTTTTACTACAAGTCACTGTGTCTTCCACTATTGTAGTGGCGATAGGTATGAAGAAGTCTATTTCATAGCTATGTTATCCACGGAGGAGCTAACCTCACGACGGAAGTACTCTTTAAGTATTGGACCAGTCGTACGTGGTTGTACGCAATTGTATCTAACATAAATCAACTCACAACCAGATAATTATTAAAATCATGTGTGCTAGATTAGAGTTGGATTGAAAACCTATAGCACGGTAGCTCTCCAGGAACAGGGTTGGAGATTCCTGCAGTATAGAGTATAGTATTGTAATGTAGTACTCAAAATGGCCAAAAGGGGGAGTAGAGAACTAGTCTATAATCTAGTCTCGGTACAGTAGGAGGAAGTTATGAATGAAGGGGCTTTTAAACTGACTGCAGTATGGGTTAGTAACTGACTGCAGTATGGGTTAGTAACTGACTGCAGTATGGGTTAGTAACTGACTGCAGTATGGGTTAGTAACTGACTGCAGTATGGGTTAGTAACCGACTGCAGTATGGGTTAGTAACCGACTGCAGTATGGGTTAGTAACTGACAGCAGTATGGGTTAGTAACTGACTGCGGTATGGGTTAGTAACTGACTGCAGTATGGGTTAGTAACTGACTGCAGTATGGGTTAGTAACTGACTGCAGTATGGGTTAGTAACTGACTGCAGTATGGGTTAGTAACTGACTGCAGTATGGGTAAGTAACTGACTGCAGTATGGGTTAGTAACTGACTGCAGTATGGGTTAGTAACTGACTGCAGTATGGGTTAGTAACTGACTGCAGTATGGGTTAGTAACTGACTGCAGTATGGGTTAGTGACTGACTGCAGAATGGGTTAGTAACTGACAGCAGTATGGGTTAGTAACTGACTGCAGTATGGATTAGTAACTGACTGCAGTATGGGTTAGTAACTGAATGCAGTATGGGTTATTAACTGACTGCAGTATGGGTTAGTAACTGACTGCAGTATGGGTTAGTAACTGACTGCAGTATGGGTTAGTAACTGACTGCAGTATGGGTTAGTAACTGACTGCAGTATGGGTTAGTAACTGACTGCAGTATGGGTAAGTAACTGACAGCAGTATGAGTTAGTAACTGACAGCAGTATGGGTTAGTAACTGACTGCAGTATGGTTAATAACTGACAGCAGTATGGGTTAGTAACTGACTGCGGTATGGGTTAGTAACTGACTGCGGTATGGGTTAGTAACTGACTGCAGTATGGGTTAGTAACTGAATGCAGTATAGGTTAGTAACTGACTGCAGTATGGGTTAGTAACTGACTGCAGTATGGGTTAGTAACTGACTGCAGTATGGGTTAGTAACTGACAGCAGTATGGGTTAGTAACTGACTGCAGTATGGGTTAGTAACTGACTGCAGTATGGGTTAGTAACTGACAGCAGTATGGGTTAGTAACTGACTGCAGTATGGGTTAGTAACTGACTGCGGTATGGGTTAGTAACTGACTGCAGTATGGGTTAGTAACCGACTGCAGTATGGGTTAGTAACCGACTGCAGTATGGGTTAGTAACTGACAGCAGTATGGTATGGGTTAGTAACTGACTGCGGTATGGGTTAGTAACTGACTGCAGTATGGGTTAGTAACTGAATGCAGTATAGGTTAGTAACTGACTGCAGTATGGGTTAGTAACTGACTGCAGTATGGGTTAGTAACTGACTGCAGTATGGGTTAGTAACTGACAGCAGTATGGGTTAGTAACTGACTGCAGTATGGGTTAGTAACTGACTGCAGTATGGGTTAGTAACTGACAGCAGTATGGGTTAGTAACTGACTGCAGTATGGGTTAGTAACTGGCTGCGGTATGGGTTAGTAACTGACTGCGGTATGGGTTAGTAACTGACTGCGGTATGGGTTAGTAACTGACTGCAGTATGGGTTAGTAACTGACAGCAGTGTGGGTTAGTAACTGACTGCAGTATGGGTTAGTAACTGACTGCGGTATGGGTTAGTAACTGACTGCAGTATGGGTTAGTAACTGACAGCAGTATGGGTTAGTAACTGACTGCAGTATGGGTTAGTAACTGACTGCGGTATGGGTTAGTAACTGACTGCGGTATGGGTTAGTAACTGACTGCAGTATGGGTAAGTAACTGACTGCAGTATGGGTTAGTAACTGACTGCAGTATGGGTTAGTAACTGACTGCAGTATGGGTTAGTAACTGACTGCAGTATGGGTTAGTAACTGACTGCAGTATGGGTTAGTAACTGACTGCAGTATGGGTTAGTAACTGACAGCAGTATGGGTTAGTAACTGACAGCAGTATGGGTTAGTAACTGACAGCAGTATGGGTTAGTAACTGACAGCAGTATGGGTTAGTAACTGACAGCAGTATGGTTAGTAACTGACTGCAGTATGGGTTAGTAACTGACAGCAGTATGGGTTCATGTATTGAATTATTAAAGTAACATCAACTACAGAATGTGTTGACATCAGTGAATATAAGGAACTATGGCTACAGATCAATCCTCTTTGTTCACTGATTAAATCATAGTTTTTTAGACAGTGACTTTTACTACACTCTACAGTTTATACAATGACTCTCAATTCACTATACAGTTTATACAATGCCTCACTTCACTGTACAGTTTATACAATGACTCACTTCACGATACAGTTTTGCAGTGAATTTCACTACGTTGTATCGTTTATGCAGTGACTTTCACTACACTGTACAGTTTGTACAGTGACTCGCTACACTACAGTTTATACAATGACTCGCTACACTGTACAGTTTATACAGTGACTTTCACTACACTGTACAGTTTATACAGTGCCTTTCAATACTCTATACATGCATTTCACTACATTACATTCATCATTTAACTTTAATTTAGCCTATAGCAGGGGTGTCAAACTCATTACATGGAGGGCAGGGTGTCTGCAGGTTTTTGGTTTTTACTTTCAATTAAGACAGACAACCAGGTGAGGCGAGTTCCTTACTAATTAGTGACCTTAATTCATAAAATCTAGTGCGAGGGTGGAGTGAAATCCCGCAGACACTCGGCCCTCCGTGGAATGAGTTTGACACGTGGACTATAGCTATATATAGCCTATACCTATATAAATAAAATCATGAATGTAGTGAAATACAGGTTTGAACTGCTGTAAAAAGCACTACATTTCATAAAGAAAAGCAATAGTATCAGCAATATTGTGTACATTCAGAAAACAATTCTGACAAATGCAGTATATCATGCATAAAACTAATTAGCTCACCTTTAGAAATGACTAGACTATTAGTATAATAAACAGGTAGTTGTCGTGTGCAGAAGACCTGGTGAAAATGTGAGTTCTCTTATAGAAAGGGAATTTGAATTCTCCTCTGTGTCCAACCAACATGATGTTGAATCACATATGACCCCTCCCCATACACCAGGCTAAAAGTAAACTCAGGTGATGAGATTTTATTTATATATTTTTTATGTTTTTTTCCAGAGTGTGTAAGCCAATGTCAGAACCATTGTTTTACCAGTTTTAGTTGAGAAGGTTAAAGGAACTCTTCTCAGGTAATAAAACAGAAAGGAGCTGAAATATTACACACACATAGCCAAGGGAGCCTGGCGCAGAGCTATAACAACCTACCCCTGATATGGTGATATTACTGTAAACAAGGAGGAACTATAACAACCTACCCCTGATTTTAAATGGCGATATTACTGTAAACAGAGCTTTAAGAACCTTCCCCTGATTGTAAATTCTGATGTTTCTGTGAACAAGGTGACAATGGGCAGTTTTTTTTTTAAATACAGCGTAGTTTTATATCAAACAGGTGGTAACACAATCCATATAAAGAATGTTTAATATTCAAAAACATTTTACAGATCAAGCGAGAATAATAGCCTGATTTATAAACAGTGTCAAATCAAGTGGAAATTGGAATCGAACACAACAAGCAACATACAAAATCTAAATAAATAGGAACTCAAACATGAGGATAAAACAAACAATCAAAGAGCAAACATTATCATTATTACATTCTAAGGTCTCCAATACATTCACACATTACACTGACATAACATGAAGAAAAACAAAACTATCTGTAGTTCCATAGATTTATAATAACAATACACTGTAAACTTAACTTGAACAAAAGTGCAACAAGGTCAATCATATTGAAATGGGTTGAAACAAATTACTAGGTTATTTAGAACAGAAAATAAATAGATAATCTATTCTACTTGGTGTATGTTATCATAAAGTACATTCAAACAGTAGGTGGTGCTGTCCTAATAGATGAGGTAACCTAGCCTGACGACTCAAACTAAATTCTTCCACTGCTTTGTCCTTCACTACATACTTTAGTCTGGATATGGTGAGGGTTATTATTGAAGGCGTTCGTGGTGACGAGGGGCACGATGGGCGTTGTACAAAACAATGTCTTCAGCGATTGGATTGTCTCTAACCAATCAGAGTAAAAGCCAATGATGAATTTTCAAACCGCTGTTTTACCCACGTGTGTTCTAGCTCTGACTCAACCCATCGTTACCGGACAAATCAGATGGCCCCCGAATGTGTTGGCATTCGGTGAAAGGTTGGGGAGGTACTCAAATCCAGACTCATTGCAAAGAAGAAACTGACATCCTTGGGCGTAACGTTTGGCCGGAGCAAGGAGTTTGGGTAGCCAGGCAACAGGTAACCTACCTCATATCACAACACTCACCTACAAGAGGTCATCAATCTCTCAAACCTAAAAGTGCCATTTCAGTACCTCTAAACAGCATTAACCATATCATGGCTTGTATAATGCATGTGTTAATTAGCTTATTTATAACTGTGTAAGAATGACTCAACAAAATTCAACATCCAGTCTCAGTAACAACAGGTGCTCCAGTCCTCAACAAAAACAGCTGTCATCTACAGTGCATATAAGCACGGTCAGCAACAACAGACAGATGTTTACACAATGCTCCTAAGAGGGTCCTGCTCGTCTGCTGTGGTTGCCAACGCTGCTTGCCTGCAACCTGCCAGATAGAATGTGAAGGTTACTATACTGTACTACAGTGATCTGAAAGGACGTTATCCATAAACATTCCTGAGCTCTAAGGCATGCGTTGCTCACAGTTTGTCTGATAAAAACCAGAACCATATATAAGAGTTGATGACTCAATTCATTCCATTTGTCTTACTACGAATATTAAAATAAGATATTAGATATTACAGATAATCTTGTGCGGACTCACCTTTTTCTTTTGAAGCTCGGACTCGACCAAGCCAAAGATGACTAAAAGGGAAATGATTAGGAATACTGGAATGGCAACAGCCCACGGGGATGTCCTCTTGTCACCTGGAAGGTGAAACATGAAATTCCAGTGAGCATATGTTTGGAGACACCATTTCCTCCAAAGAGAAAGACAGGAATTTTACACCCTTCCTTTTTAATGCATTCAGTTTGAATAACATGTTGACATCATGTTCTGTCCATCTATCCAATCATATCATCCATCACGTAGCTTCCCTGAGGGGCTGGAAACTACCCAGAACTCAACACAACACTTGACTACAGTGTGATTTTAAAAGGGAGTGACTCGTGATGCTTTATCATGGTAGTCAACATTAAACCCAACTGGTGAGATAACATTACTAAACAGCGCTAATAGCATCACAACATTAGCCTCTTGGAACCAGCCTGAAATCGCTGCGTTCTGTTTTCAGGGAACAGAATGTCGCGCTATTGCACGATGACGCTGGTCACAAGGCTATCACAACATGCCCCTGGGGATGATGTAGTCTGTTAATAGAACACCAAATTCATGTATCCAAATGTAAATGTTTATTATTAATATCATGAATTTGGCATGCTGTTTATAGAGCTAGGGATGATGTTTTCTCAATGTTGTTTTCAGGTTAGACCATTCTGACACGCTAAAAGAGTATGGTTTAGAAGTATATAATACATCAAACATCACGTACCCTCTTCAACCTCCCTCTCTCCAGGGAGAATAGGAAGCAGGACCCGCTCGTGTCTCTGTGTCCTCATCCCATTGTTTATGATACAGTCCACGTATCCCCCTGAGCCTGGCAACAGTTGGAGGGTGATGTTGCTATTGGCTGTGACAGTTTGGTCTTTGTTAATGACAGTCCAGTTGTTAGGTGTCTTTATGAGTGCTTGCTGCAGAAATGTTCCATTGGATCCAAGGTGCTGGTTTACCTGTGGCAGAGCAGCTGACCACAACTTCCATGTCTGCTTTAGGTTTCAGTGCTGGGGACTTTTTGCATTGTGGCTCTCACTTCAGATACACCTTTGAATAGATGAAACAGGGAATATTAGATCATATTGAGTTTATTTATTTTACCAGACAGATCAATTAAGAAGAGCTTTCAAGAATATGTATCATGTTTTCATATATGTTTTGACACCAGCAAATGTCCCTTATTAATGCATGCAGAGTTCATGGTCATTCAAAAAAAAAAAAAAAATAATCCTGTCAGTGATGTAACAATGCCAATATGGTGATTTATACTTGCAGTTAGCTGGTGTTCTAAAGCATAGTGTTTTTATTCCCCTAATAAACCCATAATAAACCCTTTACACAACCATACTGTATTATTCAGATATATCATTCCTTAGCAAATGTCCTGCAGTAAAGGGTGACTAAAGGATTATTCTATATTTGGCGAAGCACCAGATGTAAGGACCTTTATATTACCTGTATTGGTGGTTTTGCTTAAAACTGTATTAGTGAAGCATCTACAGTACATTCGTAAAGTATTCAGACCACTTCCCCTTTTCCACATTCAGTTACGTTACAGATTTATTCTAAAATTGATTAAATAAATACAAATTCCTCAATCTACACACAATACCCCATAATGACAAAGCAAAAACATGTTTAGACATTTTTGCAAATCTTAATTTAAAAAAAATCAATTTTAGGCTGTAATGTAACAAAATGTGCAAAAAGGTACTGAAGGTATTACTTATGAAGTCTTTATGAATGCTCCATAAGAGGATACAGCCAGTGACTTTCACTTCTATTCCAGTAGCACCTGATTCAACTAGGTTTAAAAAAAACAGGAATTAAAATGACTGATTTAATAATGCATGTTGCTGTTGAGGTGACAGACACTCATGGCCTGGCTGTACTGTTCAGCAACACTAAAAACCAGAGGGAGCCATAGTGATTATATGGTTCCCTCTGGTACTACACACACACATGCACAGTACCAGTCAAAAGTTTGGACACCCCTATTCATTCAAAGGTTTTTCTTTATTTTTTACTATTTTCTAAGTAGGAGAATAATAGTGAAGACATCAAAACTATGAAATAACACATGGAATCATGTAGTTACCAAAAAACTGTTAAACAACTCAAAATATATTTTCTATTTGAGATTCTTCAAAGTAGCCATCCTTTGCCTTGATTACAGCTTTGCACACTCTTGGCATTTTCTCAACCAGCTTCATGAGGTAGTCACCTGGAATGCATTTCAATTAACAGGTGTGCCTTGTTAATTTGTGGAATTTCTTTCCTTAATGCGTTTGAGCCAATCAGTTGTGTTGTGACAAGGTAGAGGTGGTATACAGAAGATAGCCCTATTTGGTTAAAGGCCAAGTCCATGTTATGGCAAGTTCAGCTCAAATAAGCAAAGACAAACGATAGTCCATCGTTACTTTAAGACATGAAGGTCAGTCAATCTGGAACACTTCAAGAACCTCAAGTACAGTCGCATAAATCAAGCGCTATGATGAAACTGGCTCAAATGAGGACCACCACAGGAAGGGAGACCCAGAGTTACCTCTGCTGCAGAGGAGAAGTTCATTAGAGTTACCAGCCTCAGAAATTGCAGCCCAAATAAATGCTTCACAGAGTTCAGGTAACAGACACATTTCAACATCAACTGTTCGGAGGAGACTGCGTGAATCAGGCTTCATGGTCGAATTGCTGCAAAGAAACCACTACTAAAGGACAAAAATAATAATAAGAGACTTGCTTGGGCCAAGAAACACGAGCAATGGACATTATACTGTTGGAAATCTGTCCTTTGGTCTGGAGTCTGTTGTGGAAAATTGCAAGACTATGTTATAGTGCTTGAAACATTATATTATATTCTTTGTATTGCATTAGAATCTGTCGACTATTGTGTGTTCAGTGGTCCACTGAGGATGGGCCTCTATGAGATAGCACTGACAGAGGAGATTTACGATGTCTTTGGCCAATAAAGCCTAAAGAGCATTCCAGATAGTGAGGTAATGTTTTTGTACTATGAAGTACCAGGAATGAGATTAGAACCTCGTCTTAGAGACCAAACTGAACGATAATTTATAGCTAATGCTATCTGGCTATGCGATACTCCTCTCTCAAGTAGAAGTCTTTCTTTGTGAACTGTTCCTAAGATCTGTGGTTTGTCATGTAAGTTGAGAGGGGTGTATCTTGGCTATAAAGGATCTTGGTATTCTTTTGTAGGCACTCTCAGAATTCATTATAGACACTAAATTGATCTGAGAGTCAAAGGGCTATGGTGAAGCTCATATTATTAAAATATGAAGTTTAAGTATAACTCTTACTGGTGTGTGGTTTGTAACTCTCCTCATTTGGTAATACAGGAAATTGCCACGACAAGTCCAAATATGAGATTTTTGGTTCTAACCGCCGTGTCTTTGTGAGACGCAGAGTAGGTGAACGGATGAAGCATGGAGGAGGAGGTATGGGGGTGCTTTGCTGATGACACTGTCAGTGATTTATTCAGAATTCAAGGCATACTTAACCAGCATTGCTACCACAGCATTCTGCAGCGATACGCCATCCCATCTGGTTTGCGCTTAGTGGGACTATCATTTGTTTTTCAACAGTACAATGACCCAAAACACACCTCCAGCCTGTGTAAGGACTATTTGACCAAGAAGGAGAGTGATGGAGTGCTGCATCAGATGACCTGGCCTCCACAATCACCCAACCTCAACCCAATTGAAATGGTTTGGGATGAGTTGGACCGCAGAGTGAAGGAAAAGCAACCAACAAGTGCTCAGCATATGTGGGAACTCCTTCAAGACTGTTGGACAAGCATTCCATTTTGTTGTCCTAGGCTACCTGGCTAAAATACTTGCTCGCTCGCCTAACTTCCTTTCATGGACAACAATACGCCAGGCCAACTTGTTAACATTAGCATACTACATCTAGCTACATGTTGAACTTCCATCCTCTCAAGCCAGGGGCACAATGTATTCATTTATGGTTGGATCAGAATCGCTGTTATAATCATTGGCCAGTACAGAGAATTAAGTAAAACCACAAGTCCAAATCCCTACCTCCATTCATGGCTAATTTGGGAAAGGGACGATTTTTAGCTTGCTAGCTAGCCACCGGAGTACAACAACACAACGAGATGCAACAATTTACGTTTTTTTTTCTGTCAATAAAGACGTTTGGCTTGTGATGTGATTGGTCTGAAGCCAAATACACACTGGCTTCCCTTGACACTTTTAATTTATTTTTGTGCACCAGAAGCATTCACAACTGAACAATTGGCTTTTTCAGGTGGAGTTTTAATGTCTTTCACGCACGTACAGTTTCAGAACAGGTCTGATTTATAATGCAAAACATGCTGATGCATGCTGTGCTCCAAGTTTATAAATCTCTTTTTGTAGGTGCTCAGTCTTTTCATGAATGGCGCACACAGATATTTAGTGTGAAAGGTTGTGAAAGGATTTTGCACCTATAACATTTCTGTCAACTGTGACTTTCATTATCACAATGTAGCAATTTAAAGGTCCCTGAATTTCAGTGAAGTAAGCAGAGGTAATATACACCATCAGACCAAACACTTACCTTTGACAAAAATATTGAAATGAAAAAAAGTATTTTCCTCTGTTGTACACACTGACAGGTGATGTGTAGAAACACTCTGACACTCTATATGTAGTGTGAATCTGGGGTCACAAGTGAAGTCTGTACCATTATGGCAGTGGTGGAAAAAGTACACAATTGTCATATTTAAGTAAAAGTAAAGATACGTTAATAGAAAATGGCTCAAGTAAAAGTGAAAGTCACCCAGTAAAATACTACTTGAGTAAAAGTTTTTGGTTTTAAAAATACTTAAGTATCAAAAGTATAAATCATTTCAAATTCCTTATATTAATTAAGCAATCCAGACGGCACTATTTTCTTGTTTTTAAAATTTACGGATAGCCAGGGGCACACTCCAACACTCAGACATAATTTACAAACAAAGCATTTGTGTTTAGTGAGTCCGCCAGATCAGAGGGAGTAGGGATGACCAGGGATGTTCACTTTATAAGTGCGTGAATTAGACTATTTTCTTGTCCTGCTAAGCATTCAAAATATAACGAGTACTTTTAGGTGTCAGGGAAAATAATGGAGTAAAAAGTACATTATTTTCTTAAGGAATGTAGTGAAGTAAAGGTTGTCAATTATAAAAATAGTAAAGTACAGATACCCCCAAAAAATACTCAAGTAGTACTTGAAATTATTTTTACTTAAGCACTTTACACAACTGCATTATGGTTGGTCTGAAATTACACTTGACAGTCATTCCCCCCACTTATCACTCAATCTTATCTATCACAAAAAATATTTCACAAGGTGTTTGGGTTGGGCAGAATGATATCTTTATTTCAGTCACTGCCAACAGGAAGGGAAACAGATTGTGAGTGTACTGTTTCATGGTTTTTAGATTGAGCATTAGTAGTGTGGTGAAAAAGTAAAGTTGATATATTATCGACTAACTGCAACCCACAGCACGAGAAGCAGAAGTAGCCTGAATACAAACACTGACCAACTGCAGAACCAAACATTACTCAATGTTGTCTGCTCAGACTGAGTACAGAACTCAACGTCTATCCAACGTTAGTTGTTCAATAGAGAAACAAAGTAACATTTGGGTTGACTAGTTATAATGAACCTTGAGAGCTGAGAGGGAGGAAGTGGTTCTGTTTTCTAGCTTCTACCTGTCTTACTGTTTCACAGAAAACACTTGGACCTCTGCTAGTGCATCTTGGTCTTTGCAGAACACAACGAAGAGGCCAACATATTAACAGCAGACACCTCAAAAGGTCCACTTCCTTCTTTATACACAAACAATGATAGATTCTGCACCACCACAAGGTTGAAGGGTTCTTATATCATATAAGCCTGATGTGGATGGTTTGTTTTCCTCTAGAGTGTACATGCTGGGTTAGATACATACAGCCAATACATTATACATATTACTATAGAGGTCATGGATCTGTTTGGAAATGAAGTTTTAATGCATTGTTTAGTTTTGTTGTTACATCTCTTCATATGTAATGAGACCTACATGATACATGGAGATGGAACATTGAAAGCAAGGACAATACATTGTCATGAAGCATGTTCTGATGATGCCTAAATCTCTACTGCTGCAGGGAGTATCTTTTACAAATACAAAACACTGACACCAGGTGGAAATGCACATGATCACATCTGTCCACAGGAACATTGTTTCTACTTGGTTCTACGTAACATAATGTGCAGGATTCATACAGTAAGTGCTGATATTTACAGCAACAGAAGATGATCTACAGTACAGGACCTATTCAGCCAGGTGTCAGTAACCAATCAATAGAACTATATAAAGTCAGTGTATCAGCTGTAAAAATAGGGGCATTACAGTAATCAAGATATACAGTAAATGGATATACTGTACAGTTGTATATCCAGGGATGGTGAAATACTATTTAACCCCTAGTGATAGAAAAAGGTGTCTAATGACATGTTGTCATTGGTCAACGATGCCAGAGGTCAGGGGTTACAATGTGTCAGCTGGAGGGTTGAGTAAAGCCCATTGTCTCTCCTTGTGAACGTGTTGTAGGGCTCAATGTCCTGTTGCTCCTCCTATAAAGACATTAACAATATGTCACCATATTACACTGTAGAATCTCATATGGGGCTTTGGAAATATTTGTAAATGTTTGCAAATTCAATTGAAAATGTGAAAGAGCATAGGCTGTAGATGCCTTGAGACTACAGGTAACAGCAAGCAATAACAGCCCTGACAGTATTATGACTACAGGTAACAAAGGAATAACAGCCCTGACAGTCTTACAATTACAGGTAACAGAAAGGAATAACAGCCCTGACAGTCTTACAACTACAGGTAACAGAAAGGAATAACAGCCCTGACAGTCTTACAATTACAGGTAACAGAAAGGAATAACAGCCCTAACAGTTTTACAACTCCAGGTAACAGAAAGGAATAACAGCCCTGACAGTCTTACAATTACAGGTAACAGAAAGGAATAACAGCCCTGACAGTCTTACAACTCCAGGTAACAGAAAGGAATAACAGCCCTGACAGTCTTACAATTACAGGTAACAGAAAGGAATAACAGCCCTGACAGTTTTACAACTCCAGGTAACAGAAAGGAATAACAGCCCTGACAGTTTTACAACTCCAGGTAACAGAAAGGAATAACAGCCCTGACAGTTTTACAACTCCAGGTAACAGAAAGGAATAACAGCCCTGACAGTCTTACAACTACAGGTAACATCAAGCAAGAACAGCCCTAACAGAAAAGTGTTGTTTCATCACCTCTTTAAAGGTGTACACCGCTTTCTGCTGTGTTCTCCTGCTGTGTAAAAGAGAAGACGAGTGAATGAACGTAGATAGATAGCATCATCACACCAAATGAAAGATTATTTTACACAGTGCATGTCTTGTGGCGCAAAAAAATGTTTGCTCATGCGTGTGCGTTCATTTTCTTTCAGTACACTACATTTTGACAAGACAGGAACCGAGAAGCCACAACTGTGCAATTGTTAGTCACATTAATGACCAAAAACCTCAAACTCTGAGTTAAAACCTAGATTACTTGACCTACTTTTTATGTGACATAGTGTTTAGGTATTTCACATTGTTTCTCAGCAGGCTACGGCATTGGATGCATTTGTAAGACAAAGTTCAGTACCTGAATTATGAATCTGATTTGTTGAGTAGACACTTATATTATTACAGTTTCTCCATTACAACGTAATTATACAAATACCAAAATGGACAAATACTCATTACAGAACAGAGCTAAAGAGAATCTCTTACTTAAAATGCATTTTCCTCATGATTACGACAGCAAAGGCCGTGACAGGAACAGCTGCTGCTAGGCCTACTATTATCTCAATATGGAAATGTCTGCTGTCCATGTCCTCATGGGATCCTGAGAAAGAAATCCTTAGAAACTGCTTGTGATCCAGCATGGCTCTTCTCTCTACCATTACACATCAGATTAACTGTATACTGAGGGTCATTTTACAATTCTAATGAACAACCCCATCAGACTGGACACTTACTGTTGACATAAATATGTACATGAAGCTCATGATGTCCTCCATTATATGTACACTGACAGGTGTAGATCCCTTCATCAGATGGTTGTATGTTGGTGATGTGTAGAAACACTCTGTCACTCTTTATCTGTAATGTGACTCTGGGGTCACAAGTGCTGTTTGTACCATTTTGGTCAAACCGAAGAGACACTTGACACTCATTCCCACCACTTATCACTCTATCTAACTTACAGACATCATGTCATGAATGGTTTGGTTTGGACAGGCTAGAGTGCCCAAATCTTCACCTGTTTCCAATGTTTTCACTTGAATCTCTGTAAACATGAAGGAAAATGGTTTGTGAGTTTATTGTTACATTTACATTTAAAATGTTTGTTTTGCATTACAATTGCAATGCACCGTTTGTTGCATAAGAGAAAGGTGTGTGTATATATATAAAAAGAGAATATTCTGACGCAAATGTTGCTTCTTCCCTAAATGCAGTTCAGATTGTTATACGAGGTAATGTTAATGCAATTAACAAATAAAATGTGAGGACAGGACCTCTTTCCTTTTTCAGTGTTGTACAAACTGTACATGCGTGCTGTGTGTTTGAGAAAAGGACAAATCTTACCTTCAAAGGCTGTGCACACACCCCACAGCAGCAGAAGCAGAGAAATCCTGAATGTTCATCTTCCACACATAATGACCAACTGTTACATGTTATGGTGCAAGCAGAGAGGAGGAAGTGGTGCTGTGTTAATGTTTTCTAGCTTCTATGTGTGGCTTTCACAATGACAATACATCTCTTGGGCTGTGTTTAGGGGCTCTGCAGTGTAATCACCACATATGGGGGGGGGGGGGGGGTCTATATCAAGTGTATGTAGGTGATGGTTATTTGTATTTATTATGGATCCCCATTAGCTGCTGCCTTGGCAAATCTAATGTTACTGCTTGTATGAGTTACTTGATGTGGAATAGAGTGTTAGATCTGGTCCTCCAGGTTAATAACAGGAAATGAACCTACCAACTGCTATGTTTATGATATAACATTATTATAATCATTCAATTATTACCTTTTATATACAAATGCCTTTTTAATACATTTGCAGCAGGGCAATAAATCCTGGCGTCTCATTTATAAACATTTCGTACTTATAAAATGGACTGTGAACCAGTAGGGGTGCGTGGGTAAAATCACCTATGTGCTGTGATGATTGAATTGTTTGCGCTATAGCCTGTTCCTGTTTTAAAGGGACATAACATTGTTTTAAGACCTCAAAAGTAGTCTAATGTTAAAGTGAATCCACATTATACAAGTTGGATTTTAGAGTGTAATGTCCCTTTAACCCCCACTTACAGTTAGTTATATTTTACCATTAACTTGGAGGCAGGTCCTGCCGCTGATAGCTCCGTCTGGATAGGCGTTAAACAGACACTTGTAGCAGGACTCATCTCCTCTTGACACTCCTCTGATGACGATAGAGCAGTTCTGCAGTCCCTCGTCTTCAAACTCCACATTCCTCTGAAAAGGTGGGGTGACTGGTGGTCCAAAGTAGACACACAATTCTATCAATCTTTAAGATGCAATATAACAGGGCTCTCCAACCCTGTTCCTGGAGCGACACCCTCCTGTAGGTTCCCTCTCCAACTCCAGTTGTATCTAACCTAAATCAACTCACAACCAGCTAATTATTAAAATCATGTGTGCTAGATTAGAGTTGGATTGAAAATCTATAGCACGGTAGTTCTCCAGGAACCGGGTTGGAGATTCCTGCAGTATAGAGTATAGTATTGTAATGTAGTACTCAAAACGGACAGAGGACAGAACTAGTCTATAATCTAGTCTCGGTAAAGTAGAAGGAAGTTATGAATGAAGGGGCTTTTAAACTGACTGTAGTATGGGTTAGTAACTGACTGCAGTATGGGTTAGTAACTGACAGCAGTATGGGTTAGTAACTGACTGCAGTATGGGTTAGTAACTGACTGCAGTATGGGTAATTAACTGACTGCAGTATGGGTTAGTAACTGACTGCAGTATGGGTTAGTAACTGACTGCAGTATGGGTTATTAACTGACTGCAGTATGGGTTAGTAACTGACTGCAGTATGGGTTAGTAACTGACTGCGGTATGGGTTAGTAACTGACAGCAGTATGGGTTAGTAACTGACAGCAGTATGGGTTAGTAACTGACTGCAGTATGGGTTAGTAACTGACTGCAATATGGGTTAGTAACTGACTGCAATATGGGTTAGTATAGTAACTGACTGCAGTATGGGTTAGTATAGTAACTGACTGCAGTATGGGTTACTATAGTAACTGACTGCAGTATGGGTTAGTAACTGACTGTAGTATGGGTTAGTAACTGACTGTAGTATGGGTTAGTAACTGACTGCAATATGGGTTAGTATAGTAACTGACTGCAATATGGGTTAGTAACTGACTGCAGTATGGGTTAGTAACTGACTGTAGTATATGTTAGTAACTGACTGCAATATGGGTTAGTAACTGACTGCAATATGGGTTAGTATAGTAACTGACTGCAGTATGGGTTAGTATGGTAACCGACTGCAGTATGGGTTACTATAGTAACTGACTGCAGTATGGGTTAGTAACTGACTGTAGTATGGGTTAGTATAGTAACTGACTGCAGTATGGGTTAGTATAGTAACTGACTGCAGTATGGGTTAGTATAGTAACTGACTGCAGTATGGGTTAATATAGTAACTGACTGTAGTATGGGTTAGTATAGTAACTGACTGCAGTATGGGTTAGTATAGTAACCGACTGCAGTATGAGTTAGTATAGTAACTGACTGCAGTATGGGTTAGTAACTGACAGCAATATGGGTTAGTAACTGACTGCAGTATGGGTTAGTAACTGACTGCAGTATGGATTAGTAACTGACTGCAGTATGGGTTAGTAACTGACTGCAGTATGGGTTAGTAACTGACTGCAGTATGGGTTAGTAACTGACTGTAGTATGGGTAATTAACTGACTGCAGTATGGGTTAGTAACTGACTGCAGTATGGGTTAGTAACTGACTGAAGTATGGGTTAGTAACTGACTGCAGTATGGGTTAGTAACTGACTGCAGTATGGGTTAACTGACTGCAGTATGGGTTAGTAACTTACTGCAGTATGGGTTAGTAACTGACTGCAGTATGGGTTAGTAACTGACTGCGGTATGGGTTCGTAACTGACTGCAGTGTGGGTTAGTAACTGACAGCAGTATGGGTTAGTAACTGACTGCAGTATGGGTTAGTAACTGACTGCAGTATGGGTTAGTAACTGACAGCAGTATGGGTTCGTAACTGACTGCAGTATGGGTTAGTAACTGACTGCAGTATGGGTTAGTAACTGACTGCAGTATGGGTTAGTAACTGACTGCAGTATGGGTTAGTAACTGACTGCAGTATGGGTTAGTAACTGACTGCAGTATGGGTTAGTAACTGACAGCAGTATGGGTTAGTAACTGACAGCAGTATGGGTTAGTAACTGACTGCAGTATGGGTTAGTAACTGACTGCAGTATGGGTTAGTAACTGACTGCAGTATGGGTTAGTAACTGACTGCAGTATGGGTTAGTAACTGACTGCAGTATGGGTTAGTAACTGACTGCAGTATGGGTTCATGTGTTGAATTATTAAAGTAACATCAACTACAGAACGTGTGGACATCAGTGAATATAAGGAACTATGGCTATTGATCAATCCTCTTACTTTGTTCACTGATTAAATCATAGTTTTTTAGACAGTGACTTTCACTACACTATGCAGTTTATGCAGTGACTTTCACTTCACTGTAGGGTTTATACAGTGACTTTCACTACAATATGCAGTTTATGCAGTGACTTTCACTACACTATACAGTTTATGCAGTGACTTTCACTACACTGTACAGTTTATGCAGTGACTTTCACTACACTGTACAGTTTATACAGTGCCTTTCAATACTCTATACATGCATTTCACTTTTACATTCATCATTTAACTTTAATTTAGCCTATAGCAAGGGTGTCAAACTCATTACCTGGAGTGTCTGCAAGTTTTTCTTTTTTACTTTCAATTAAGACAGACAACCAGGTGAGGCGAGTCCCTTACTAATTAGTGACCTTAATTCATAAATCTAGTGCGAGAGTGGAGCGAAATCCCGCAGACACTTGGCCCTCCATGGAATGAGTTTGACATGTGGCCTATAGCTATATATAGCCTATACCTATATAAATAAAATCATGAATGTAGTGAAATACAGGTTTGAACTGCTGTAAAAAGCACTACATTTCATAAAGAAAAGCAATAGTATCAGCAATATTGTGTACATTCAGAAAACAATCCTGACAAATGCAGTATATCATGCATAAAACTAATTACCTCACCTTTTAGAAATGACTAGACTATTAGTGTAATAAACAGGTAGTTGTAGTGTGCAGGAGACATGGTGAAAATGTGAGTTCTCTTATAGAAAGGGAATTTTAATTCTCCTCTGTGTCCAACCAACATGAGGTTGAATCACATATGGCCCCTCCCCATACACCAGGCTAAAAGTAAACTCAGCTGGTGAGATTTTATTTATATATTCTTTATGTTTTTCTTCCATACTGTGTAAGCCAATGTCAGAACCATTGTTTTACCAGTTTTACCAGTTTTAGTTGAGAAGGTTAAAGGAACTCTTCTCAGGTAATAAAACAGAAAGGAGCTGAAATATTACACACACATAGCCAAGTGAGCCTGGCGCAGAGCTATAACAACCTACCCCTGATATGGTGATATTACTGTAAACAAGAAGGAGCTATAACAACCTACCCCTGATATGGTGATATTACTGTAAACAAGGAGGAGCTATAACAACCTACCCCTGATTTTAAATGGCGATATTACTGTAAACAGAGCTATAAGAACCTTCCCCTGATTGTAAATTGTGATGTTTCTGTGAACAAGGTGACAATGGGCAGTTTTTTTTTTAAATACAGCGTAGTTTTATATCAAACAGGTGGTAACACAATCCATATAAAGAATGTTTAATATTCAAAAACAATCAAAACATTTTACAGATCAAGCGAGAATAATAGCCTGATTTAGAAACAGTGTCAAATCAAGTGGAAATTGGAATCGAACACAACAAGCAACATACAAAATCTAAATAAATAGGAACTCAAACATGAGGATATATCAAACAATCAAAGAGCAAACATTATCACCATTACATTCTAAGGTCTCAAATACATTCACACATTACACTGACATAACATGAAGAACAACAAAACTATCTGTACTTCCATAGATTTATAATAACAATACACTGTAAACTTCACTTGAACAAAAGTGCAACAAGGTCAATCATATTGAAGTGGGTTGAAATAAAACATTATTTAGAAGATAAATAAATAGATACATCTATTCTACTTGGTGTATGTTATAATAAAGTACATTCAAACAGTAGGTGGTGCTGTCCTAATAGATGAGGTAACCTAGCCTGACGACTCAAACTAAATTATTCCGCTGCTTTGTCCTTCACTACATACTTTAGTATGAATATGGTGAGGGTTATTAATGAAGTTGTTTGTGGTGACGAGGGGCACGATGGGCGTTGTACAGAACAATGTCTTCAGCAATTGGATTGTCTCTAACCAATCAGAGTAAAAGCCAATGATGAATTTTCAAACCGCTGTTTTACCCACGTGTGTTCTAGCTGACTCAACCCATCGTTACCGGACAAATCAGATGGCCCCGAATGTGTTGGCATTCGGTGAAATGTTGGGGAGGTACTCAAATCCAGACTCATTGCGAAGAAGAAACGAACGTCCTTGGGCGTGGCGTTTGGCCGGAGCAAGGAGTTTGGGTAGCCAGGCAACAATTAACCTACCTCATATCACAACACTCACCTACAAGAGGTCATCAATCTCTCAAACCTAAAAGTGCCATTTCAGTACCTCTAAACAGCATTAACCATATCATGGCTTGTATAATGCATGTGTTAATTAGCTTATTCATGACTGTGTAAGAATGATTCAACAAGGTTCAACATCCAGGCTCAGTAACAACAGGTGCTCCAGTCCTCAACAAAAACAGCGGTCAGCTACAGTGCATATAAGCACGGTCAGCAAAAACAGACAGATGTTTACACAATGCTCCTAAGAGGGTCCTGCTCGTCTGCTGTGGTTGCCAACGCTGCTTGCCTGCAACCTGCCAGATAGAATGTGAAGGTTACTATACTGTACTACAGTGAATCTGAAAGGACGTTATCCATAAACATTCCTGAGCTCTAAGGCATGCGTTGCTCACAGTTTGTCTGATAAAAGACAGAACCATATATAGAGTTGATGACTCAATTCATTCCATTTGTCTTACTAAGACGATTAAAATAAAGATATTAGATATTACAGATAATCTTGTGCAGACTCACCTTTTTTCTTTTGAAGCTCGACACAACCAAAGATGACTAAAAGGGAAATGATTAGGAATACTGGAATGGCAACAGCCCACGGGGATGTCCTCTTGTCATCTGGAAGATGAAACATGAAATTCCAGTGAGCATGTGTTTGGAAATCAACACAACACTTGAGTACAGTGTGATTTTAAAAGGGAGTGACTCGTGATGCTTTACCATGGTAGTCAACATTAAACCCACCTGGTGAGATAACATTACTAACAGCACTAATAGCATCACAACATTAGCCTCTTGGAACCAGCCTGAAATCGCTGCCTTCTGTTTTCAGGAAACAGAATGTCGCGCTATTGCACGATGATGTTGGTCACAAGGCTATCACAACATGCCCCTGGGGATGATGTAGCCTGTTAAATAGAACGCCAAATTCATGTATCCAAATGTAAATGTTTATTATTAATATCATGAATTTGGCATGCTGTTTATAGAGCTAGGGATGATGTTTTCTCAATGTTGTTTTCAGGTTGAACCATTCTGACACGCTAAAAGAGTATGGTTTAGAAGTATATAATACATCAACATCACGTACCCTCTTCAACCTCCCTCTCTCCAGGGAGAATAGGAAGCAGGACCCGCTCGTGTCTCTGTGTCCTCATCCCATTGTTTACGATACAGTCCACGTATCCCCCTGAATCTGGCAACAGTTGGAGGGTGATGTTGCTAATGGCTGTGACAGTTTGGTCTTTGTTAATGACAGTCCAGTTGTTAGGTGTCTTTATGAGTGCTGCTGCAGAAATGTTCCATTGGATCCAAGGTGCTGGTTTACCTGTGGCAGAGCAGCTGACCACAACTTCCATGTCTGCTTTAGGTTCAGTGCTGGGGACTTGTTGCATTGTGGCTCTCACTTCTGATACACCTTTGAATAGATGAAACAGGGAATATTAGATCATATTGATTTTATTTATATTACTTATTTTACCAGGCAGATCAATTAAGAAGAGCTTTCAAAATATGTATCATGTTTTCATATATGTTTTGACACCAGCAAATGTCCCTTATTAATGCATGCAGAGTTCATGGTCATTCAGACATTTTTGGGAAATCCTGCCAGTGATGTAACAATGCCAATATGGTGATTTATACTTGCAGTTAGCTGGTGTTCTAAAGCATAGTGTTTATATTCCCCTAATAAAACCCATAATAAACCCTTTACACGGCCCATACTGTATTATTCATATATATCATTCCTTAGCAAATGTCCTGCAGTAAAGGGTGACTAAAGGATTATTCTATATTTGGCGCCAGATGTAAGGACCTTTATATTACCTGTATTGGTGGTTTTGCTTAAAAATGTATTAGTGAAGCGTCTACAGTACATTCGTAAAGTATTCAGACCGTTTCCCTTTTTCCACATTTAGTTACGTTACAAACTTATTCTAAAATGGATTAAATAAATACTAATTCCTCAATCTACACACAATACCACATAATGACAAAGCAAAAACATGTTTAGACATTTTCGCAAATCTTTTTTTTTTTTTTATCCATTTTAGGCTGTAATGTAACAAAATGTGCAAAAAGTCAAGGGGTCTGAATACTTTCCGAATGTACTGAAGGTATTACTTATGAAGTCTTTATGAATGCTCCATAAGAGTGTTTCCCAAAAAATATAATCTCCAAAGATACCCCCAGTGACTTTCACTTCTATTCCAGTACACCTGATTCAACTAGGTCTAATCAAGGGCTGGATAATTAGTTGACCAGGTGTGCTTGTACCTGTGCTGATTTACGATTATTATTTTGAGTTACAATATCACTTACATTAAAATATAACTTCAACTGAATAGAGAACAATAGAGGGAAGCCCTAAAACTGTTATTATTCCGTGCATTAAATACCTTGAACGGTAAGACACGTCTGCTTGCGTCTTGAACCACTCGGGTAAACATTGAAGGAACAAATATAGCAGGCTTCGTCCGCCCATGTTACATTCTTCACGGTAATGGACGTCGAGTTGAGAGATGCCTCCGTGAAAACCACCTTGCCTCGGTGCGGGTCTATGATTTTAACGCCAAACCGCTTGCTGTAGGTGGCCAGATTCTCCACCGAGTCGTCTTTGAACAGCCTCTGCCAGGTGACTTGCAGCACACCTGTCGGGTCTGCATGGGTGCAGGTATATGATGCGTTGGCATTGAAGTCAACCGTGTTGTTTCGTCTAGCTACGACGTTGACAGAGACCGCTACAAAAGGAAGAAGGCAAGTTAACAGTTAAATAAATAAAACAAGTTTAGCCTACATACAAAATAATCAAAGACCTGTCAACTTGGTAAATGTTGCTAACCTATCTCATCTTATTTGAGCAGAATCAACCCCTAGTCAGAAGCCATGGAAAACAATTTAATTACCTTCAGAGAGCAAGCATAAGAGAATGAGAAAAGTATTCATTCTCAGCTGGTGAATGTTGACTTAAGCTCATGGTTTTCTTTCTCACGTTGGACCATAATATATTGCTTCGTTAGTTGCACGTGAAGTGAGTCAGATTCAACGAAAGTGAAAGAATGTTTTTGGAAATCCCTTAAATTGTTGAGGGGTATAGATCAGCCTCGTTCCCCAGTGGTTCCCGGCCGTAACCAATTACAACGTGACATCTACTGTAAAATACATGACAAGGAAGAAGGAACTGTTAGTTCTTGAATTTTTTTTGTGGCTCACGTTAGGATGAAGCTGAATGACGTCATTGCAACAAAATTAAAGGCGGAAATGTATTTATTTCGACGTAACATTTTTTTTGGTTCACAATTTAGAGGCCACCACATCAAAGGCATCGAAAGGCTGCTGTAACCACAGCAAGTTCCAAACCAATTGGCTGCTATTGCTCCACCCCAGAAACTAAACACGCCTACACTTGATGAACATAGCATAGCATACATTTCAGTCAATCTACAGTACCAGTAAAAAAAATTGACCACTTACTCATTCAATGCTTTTTCTTTATTTTTACTAGTTTCTACATTTTAGAATAATAGTGAAGACCTTAAAACCATGAAATAACACATATGGAATCATGTAGTAACCATAAGTGTTAAACAAATCAAAATATATTTGAGATTTTTCAAAGTAGCCACCCATTTGCCTTTGACCGCTTTGCACATTCTTGGCATTCTCTCAACCAGCTTCACCTGGAATGCTTTTCCAACAGTCTTGAAGGAGTTCTCACATATGCTGAGCACTTGTTGGCTGCTTTTCCTGCGGTCCAACTCATCCCAAACCATCTCAATTGGGTTGAGGTCGGGTGATTGTGGAGGCCATCTGATGCAGCACTCCATCACTCTCTTTCTTGGTCAAATAGCCCTTACACAGCCTGGAGGTGTGTTGGGTCATTGTCCTGTTGAAAAACAAATGATAGTCCCACTAAGCACAAACCAGATGGGATGGCGTATCGCTGCAGAATGCTGTGGTAGCCATGCTGGTTAAGTGTGCCTTGAATTCTAAATAAATCATACACAGTGTCACAAGCAAAGCACCCCCACACCTCCACCGACTGTACGGAGAAATAAAATCCCTATCTCCATCCATGGCTAATTTGGGAAAGGGCAGATTTTTAGCTAGCTAGCTAGCCACCGGAGGACAACACAACAAAATACAACAATTCACGTTTTTTTCGGTCAATAAAGACGTTTGGCTTGTGATGTGATTGGTCTGAAGCCAAATCCACACTGTCTTCCCTTGACACTTTTTAAAAAATGTGTTTTTGTGCACCAGGACCATTCACAGCTGAATGATGAGCGTTTTCAGGTGGAGTTTTGTCACGACTTCCACCGAAGTCGGTTCCCCTCCTTCTTCGGGCGGCGTTCAGCGGTCGACGTCACCGGTTTTCTAGCCATCGCCAATCCACTTTTCATTTTCTATTTGTTTTGTCTTCTTTTCCCACACACCAGGTTTATATTCCCTCATTATTTGACGTGTATATAACCCTCTGTTCCCCCCATGTCTGTGTGTGGAATTATTTGTTGTAAGTGTTTGGTGCATTTCTGACTGGTTGGCGACGGGTTGTTTCCACCCGTATTTTGCTGTTCTGTGTAACGTTTGTTTTTGCATCATTAAAATGCTCCGGCTGTTACCCATTTCTGCTCTCCTGTGCCTGACTTCCCTGCTGACAGTTACGCACCACTTACAGGTTTTAATGCTCTTTCACATGTGTACAGTTTCAGGACAGGTTTGATTTATAATGGTAAACATGCTTATGCATGGCGTGCGCCATTTCAATTTCTTTTTACACTTGACAGTCATTCCCCCCACATATCACTCAATCTTATATATTACAAAAAATTATTAGGGAGAAGGATGTCTTTATTTCAGTCACTGCCAACATGAAGGGAAACAGATTGAGTGTACTGTTTCATGGGATTTAGATTGAGCAAAAAGTAAAGTTGATTTCTTATTGACTAACTGCACCTGAATACAGCCTGAATACAAACATACTGGCCAACTGCAGAACCAAACGTTACTCAATGTTGTCTGCTCAGACCGAGTACAGGACTTGTCTATCCAACGTTAGTTGTTCAATAGAGAAACAAAGTCAAACTTGGGTTGACTAGTTATAATGAACCTTGAGAGCTGAGAGGAGGAAGTGGTTCTGTTTTCTAGCTTCTAGCTGTCTTACTGTTTCTCAGAAACACTTGGACCTCTGCTAGTGCATCTTGGTCTTTGCAGAACACAACGAAGAGGCCAACATATTAACAACAGACACCTCAACAGGTCCCCTTCCTTCTTTAGACACAAACAATGATTCATTCTGCACCACCACAAGGCTGAAGGGTTCTTATATCATATAAGACTGATGTGGATAATAGTGAGTTTTCCTCTAGAGTGTACATGCTGGGTTAGATACATACAGCCAATACATTATACATATTACTATAGAGTTCATGGATCTGTTTGGAAATGAAGTTTTCATGAATGGTTTAGTTTTGTCGTTACATCTCTTCACTTAAACATGTAATTAATGAGGCCTACATGATACATGGAGATGGAACATTGAAAGCAAGGAAAATACATTGTCATGAAGCATGTTGTGATGATGACTGGTCATCTCTACTGCTGCAGGTAATATATTTTACAAATGCAATACACTGACACCTGGAGAAAATGCACATGATCACATCTGTCCACAGGAACATTGGTTATACGTAATATAATTTAAGGAGTCACATGATCACATCATCTGTCCACAAGAACATTGGTTCTAGTAACATAATGTGCAGCATTCATACATTAAGTGCTGATATTTACAGCAACAGATGACGATCTACAGTAAAGGACCTATTCAGCCAGGTGTCAGTAACCAATCAAAAGAACTATATAAAGTCAGTGTATCAGCTGTAAAAATAGGGGCATTACAGTAATCAAGATATACAGTAAATGGATATACTGTACAGTTGTATATCCAGGACAGGTGAAATACTATTTAACCCCTTGTGATTTAAAAAGTTGTCTAATGCTCTGTTGTCATTGGTCAACGCTGTCAGGGGTTACAGTGTGGCAGCTGGAGGGTTGAGTAGAGCCCATTGTCTCTCCTTGTGAGCGTGCAGTAGAGCTCAATGTCCTGTTGCTCCTCCTACAAATACATTAACAATATGTCACCATATTACACTGTAAAATGTAATATGGGTGTAACGGTAGTCCTCCTCCTCTTCATCCGAAGAGGAGGAGCATGGATTGAACCAAGACGCAGCGTGATACTTCGACATGATATTTATTAAGACACGACAAAACAACGAAGACAAAAAACGAACTATACTTGAATTAACTAACAAAATAACTAAACGAATGTAGACAGACCTGGACATAAGAACTTACATGTAACACGAAGAACGCATGAACAGGCAAACTGACTACATAAAAACCGAACGAACAAACATACCGAGAACAGTCCCGTGTGGCGTAACATACAGACACTGACACAGGAGACAACCACCCACAACAAACAGTGTGAAAACACCTACCTTAATATGACTCCCAATCAGAGGAAATGAAAAACACCTGCCTCTAATTGAGAGCCATATTAGGTACCCATTAACCAACATAGAAACAGAAAACATAGACTGCCCACCCAAACTCACGTCCTGACCAACTAACACATACAAAAACTAACAGAAAACAGGTCAGGAACGTGACATAACCCCCCCCTTAAGGTGCGAACTCCGGGCGCACCAGCACAAAGTCTAGGGGAGGGTCTGGGTGGGCATCTGACCACGGTGGTGGCTCAGGCTCAGGGCGAGGTCCCCACCCCACCATAGTCAATCCCAGCTTACATCTCCCCCTTAGAATGACCACCCTCTCTCTCCACCCACCTAATATAAGGGGCAACACCAAGACAAGGTAGCTCAGGACAGCGAGGTAGCTCAGGATAGAGAGGTAGCTCAGGATAGAGGGGCAACTCCGGACTGAAAGGCAGCTCCGGACAGAGAGACAGCTCTGGACTGAGGGGCAGTTCCGGATTACTGGCAGCTCCGGGCTGGCTGACGGCTCTGGACGCTCATGGCTGGCTGACGGCTCTGGACGCTCATGGCTGGCTGACGGCTCTGGACGCTCATGGCTGGCTGACGGCTCTGGACGCTCATGGCTGGCTGACGGCTCTGGACGCTCATGGCTGGCTGACGGCTCTGGACGCTCATGGCTGGCTGACGGCTCTGGACGCTCATGGCTGGCTGACGGCTCTGGACGCTCATGGCTCACTGGCGGCTCTGGACGCTCATGGCTCACTGGCGGCTCTTGACGCTCATGGCTCACTGACGGCTCTGGCAGATCCTGTCTGGTTGGCGGCTCTGGCAGATCCTGTCTGGTTGGCGGCTCTGGCAGATCCTGTCTGGTTGGCGGCTCTGGCAGATCCTGACTGACGAATGGCTCTAGCGGCTCCTGACTGACTAACGGCTCTGACGGCTCGGGACAGACGGGCGGCTCTAATGGCTCGGGACAGACGGATGGCTCAGACGGCGCTGGGGAGACGGATGGCTCAGACGGCGCTGGGGAGACGGATGGCTCAGACGGCGCTGAGGAGACGGATGGCTCAGATGGCGCTGCGGAGACGGATGGCTCAGATGGCGCTGCGGAGACGGATGGCTCAGATGGCGCTGCGGAGACGGATGGCTCAGATGGCGCTGCGGAGACAGATGGCTCAGATGGCGCTGCGGAGACGGATGGCTCAGATGGCGCTGCGGAGACGGATGGCTCAGACTGATCCTGTCTGGCGGAAGGCTTTGGCTGCTCCTGTCTGGCGGAAGGCTCTAGCGGCTCCTGTCTGGCGGAAGGCTCTAGCGGCTCCTGTCTGGCGGAAGGCTCTGTAGGCTCATGGCAGACGGGCGGCTTTGCAGGCTCATGGCAGACGGGCGGCTTTGAAGGCTCAATACAGACGGGCAGTTCATGCGGCGCTTGGCAGACGGACAGTTCAGGCGCCGTTGGGCAGACGGCAGACTCTGGCCGGCTGAGACGCACTGTAGGCCTGGTGCGTGGTGCCGGAACTGGAGGCACCGGACTGGAGACACGCACTTCAAGCCTAGTGCGGGGAGCAGGGACAGGGCACACTGGACTCTCAAAGCGTACTATTTGCCTGGTGCGTGGTACCGGCACTGGTGGCACCGGGCTGAGGGCACGCACATCAGGACGAATACGGGGAGAAGGAACAGTGTGTACAGGGCTCTGGAGACGCACAGGTGGCTTAGTGCGTGGTGCCGGAACTGAAGGCACTGGGCTGGAGACACGCACCATAGGAAGAGTGCGTGGAGGAGGAACAGGGCTCTGAAAACGCACTGGAAGCCTGGTGCGTGGTGTAGGCACTGGTGGTACTGGGCTGGGGCGGGGAGGTAGCGCCGGAAATACCGGACGTGCAAGCGTACTGGCTCCCTTGAGCATTGAGCCTGCCCAACCTTACCTGGTTGAATGCTCCCCGTCGCCCGACCAGTGCGGGGAGGTGGAATAACCCGCACCGGGCTATGTAGGCGAACCGGGGACACCATGCGTAAGGCTGGTGCCATGTATGCCGGCCCGAGGAGACGCACTGGAGACCAGACGCGTTGAGCCGGCTTCATGACACCTGGCTCAATGCCCAATCTTGCCCTACCAGTGCGGGGAGGTGGAATAACCCGCACCGGGCTATGCACACGTACAGGAGACACCGTGCGCTCTACTGCGTAACACGGCGTCTGCCCGTACTCCCGCTCTCCACGGTTAGCCTGGGAAGTGGGCGCAGGTCTCCTACCTGCCCTTGGCCCACTACCTCTTAGCCCCCCCCCAATACATTTTTGGGGTTTCTTCACGGGCTTCCGTGCTAGCCGCGTACCTTCATAAATCCGGTCTCTCTCTCCCGTTGCCTCCGCTCTCCTAATCGCCTCCAGCTGTTCCCATGGAAGGCGATCTCTTCCAGCTCGGATCTCCTCCCATGTGTAGCAACCTTTTCCATTCAACACGTCCTCCCATGTCCACTGCTCGAACTCACGCTGCTTGGTTCTGGATCGGTGGGTGGTTCTGTAACGGTTCTCCTCTTCCTCTTCATCCGAAGAGGAGGAGCATGGATTGAACCAAGGCGCAGCGTTGTGAAATGACATGATTTATTTAAGACACGACAAAACAACGAAGACAGAAAACGAACTATACTTGAATTAACTAACAAAATAACAAAACGAATGTAGACAGACCTGGACGACGAACTTACATGAAACACGAAGAACGCAATAACAGGAAAACTGACTACACAAAAACCGAACGAACAAACATACCGAGAACAGTCCCGTGTGGCGTAACATACAGACAATGACACAGGAGACAACCACCCACAACAAACAGTGTGAAAACACCTACCTTAATATGACTCCCAATCAGAGGAAATGAAAAACACCTGCCTCTAATTGAGAGCCATATTAGGTACCCATTAACCAACATAGAAACAGAAAACATAGACTGCCCACCCAAACTCACGTCCTGACCAACTAACACATACAAAAACTAACAGAAAACAGGTCAGGAACTTGACAATGGGTTTGTGGAAATATTTTGAATGTTGTCAAATTCAATTCAAAATATGAAAGAGCATAGTCTGCAGATGCCTTACGACAACATGTAACAGCAAGCAATATCAGCCCTGACAGTCTTACGACTCCAGCCCTGACAGTATTGACTACAGGTAACATCAAGCAATATCAGCCCTGACAGTCTTACGACTCCAGCCCTGACAGTATTGATTACAGGTAACATCAAGAAATAACAGCCCTGACAGAAAAGACAGTGTTGTTGCATCACCTCTTTAAAGGTGTACACCGCTTTCTGCTGTGTTTTCCCGCTGTGCAAAAGAAGAGAAGACCAGTGAATGAACGTAACATAACATGGTTTTACACAGCAGATGCTTTCTGGAACTAAATGTTTGTACGTGGCTGAATGCATAATTTGTTCCTACACTCATATTTGACAAGGCAGGAAGTGAGAACCCTCAATAGTTCAGTTATTGGTGACTTACAATAACCTTATCGAGTCAGACTTGAACATAGGTCAAGTAGCCTATTTCATACCCTCATGTATTTCACATGACCTCAGTTAGATCTGTTCATGCTCTCTTGCCAGATCTTTGTCACTCACAGTCACACCATGGACATTTAGTTGGCAAGAGAGCACAAACATATATTGGACCTGTAGCCTACCGCATATTTCTGAGGCCCATAGTTCTCTATGTGAATTATAGATCAGATTGCTATTTGAGATTGAATTTACAGTATATTATTACAGTACCTCTATGACAAATTATTGGATTAATTAAAATACCAAATATGTCAAATACCCATCAACTTTTCATTTAACAAGCTAATAAGAATATCTTACTTGAGATTACATTTCCTCCTGATTATTCCAACAAGGACCACGATTGCTACAAATCCTGCAAAGGCTGTTATTATCATGACATTGAAAGGACGTTGGAAAGAAAGGTTGTTTGAGACATGGGATCCTGAAAAATGAAAAGAGAAGAAGTCATTATCCTGATCCTATATGGCTTGTTTCTCTTCCTGCACTCTGGTCATTTACATTGTTGACAGATGCTCAGTTTGAAGACTTTGATACAATCCAATTTGCTTGGACTGAGATGGTAGAGATGACTAAATGAGGCCAAACATTCACAGTACAAGCTAAATGTGACACGCAAACCAAACACTTACCATTGACAGAAATATTGAGATGCAAAGAATGTGTTCCTCGATTATGTACACACTCACATGTGTAGTTCCCTTCATCAGATGGTTGTATGTTGGTGATGTGTAGAAACACTCTGTCACTCTCTATCTGCAGTGTGACTCTGGGGTCACAAGTGCTGTCTGTACTATTTTGGTCAAACCGAAGAGACACTTGACATTCATTCCCACTACTTATCACTTTATCTATCTTACATATTACAGACATCATGTCATGAATGGTTTGGTTTGGACAGGCTAGAGTGCCCAAATCTTCACCTGTTTCCAATGTTTTCACTTGAATCTCTGTAAACATGAAGGAAAATGGGTTGTGAGTGTATTGAAAATGGGTTGTGAGTGTATTGTTTCATCTAAAATATTTGTTTTGCATTGAATAGCATTACAATTGCAATGCACTGTTTGTTGCATAGGACAAAGGTGTGTGTATGTATGTATGTATGTATGTATGTATGTATGTATGTATGTATGTATGTATGTATGTATGTATGTATGTATGTATGTATGTATGTATGTATGTATGTATGTGTGTGTGTGTGTGTGTGTGTGTGTGTGTGTGTATATATAACATTTTGACACAGTGTCTGTCTCCATGAATGCAGTTCAGATTGTGCTGAGTGGAACTCCTGTTGTTATACGAGGTAATGCTAATGCCGTTAAAATTTAACAAATGAAACATGAGGACAGGACCTCTGTCCTTTTTCAGTGTTGTACAAACTGTACATGCGTGCTGTGTGTTTGAGAAAAGGACAAATCTTACCTTCAAAGGCTGTGCACACACCCCACACCAGCAGAAGCAGAGAAAGCCTGAATGCTCGTCTTCCACACATAATGACCAACTGCAGAACCAGACGTTAGTCCAATATTTTCTGCTCAGACCGACAGCAGAATAAAAGGCAAACTAAAGTGATGGTCATTTGACAGGTTTGAACCAGTTACATGATCTTGTGCTGTCTGAGAGGAGGAAGTGGTGCTGTGTAAATGTATTCTAGCTTCTAAGTTGGACTTTCACAATGACAACACATCTCTTGGGCTGTGTCTAGGGGCTATGTAGTGCAACCATCATATACTGCGTAACAGGAAATACACATGTCAAGAGGTCCACTTCCTGCTCTAGAAACAATGATAGATTCTGACAGCACCCCAAGAATGAGGGGGGTCTATATCAAGTGTATGTAAGTGATGGTTATTTTTATTTGTATTCATTATGGATCCCCATTAGCTGCTGCCTTGGCAGATCTAATGTTACTGCTTGTATGAGTTACTTGATGTGGAATAGAATGTTAGATCTGGTCCTCCAGGTTAATAACAGGAAATGAACCTACCCAGTGCTATGTTTATGATAAAACTAGTTATTATAATCATTCAATTATTTCCTTTTTATATACCAATGCCTTATTAATACATCTGCAGCAGGGCAATAAAGTCCAGGGGCCTCATTTATAAACCCTGCGTACTTATAAAATAGAGCCCAGAATGTGTGTGCACCAGTAGGGGTGCAATGGTAAAATCACCAGGGAAGCCAATATCAGATAAAAGCCATATTACAACCTATGTGTTGTGATAATTCCATTGTTTGCTCTGTAACCTGTTAGTTCATATGCCTTGACACTGTGATATATAGGCCTAAAGGCCGAGACAATAAGAAGACGCGGTGGCAGAATAAATTCTACCACATCTTTGTTTAATTATAAAACCGGAGAGCAACATCTGTCTGGTGAAGTCTACAAAACATATTGCTATGTAACAAACAGTTATATGACCGACAGCATGGTCAAGCAAGGTAATGTTGCTGACATTTTCAGACTATTAAACAACTATTGATTTAGAACCATTGAGAGTAACCTCAAGTAACAAAGAAAACAGCAGCTGCCTCCACTATTTCAACATATAATCACCTATTCCTAGTCTAATACAATGATAACTGAAAGATACCCAAAACGAATAAATATGTGGCTGTCCATGGTACTGATTTCTCTCTGTGTGTGTGTGTGTGTGTGTGTGTGTGTGTGTGTGTGTGTGTGTGTGTGTGTGTGTGTGTGCGTGTGCGCGTGCGTGTGCGTGCGCGTGCGTGTGCGTGCGTGCGTGCGTGCAAGTAGAAAAAACAAGTTGACTCACCCTACTTGTAGAGAAACGCCAATGACATCCTCCTCTTTCATGTTGCCGAAACGGTCTATCACTTTGTCATATAGTACACTCTTTTAGTTTTTGTTGTCCTAGGCTACCTGGCTAAAATACTTGCTCGCTAGACTAACTTCCTTTCATGGAAAATAATACACCAGGCCAGCTAGTTAACATTAGCATACTACATCTAGCTACATGTTGAACTTCCATCCTCTCAAGCCAGGGCTGTTAAGAGCCTCCTTAAAGGAGGGAGGTGCAGGAATCCGGAGCAGGAGAACAAGGAAGTCCCAGTGGCACAATCGTTTATTTAAGACGTCCCAGCTCAGCAACAACATGGGGGAGAATACTCCCAAACGAGGTCGCCACCCACAGGGAAATAAACGTTACACACGGAGGAGAAACCTCTACTCCTAAACACATACCAAACGGTACAAACTGCATGTAAGAAGAAAACCCCGTGGTGCAGACACGCACCCCTAACAAAGATACCACAGCAAACATTCCCGCACAAAGACTAGCAGGCAGCGGAGGTAAATAAACCCCCCAAAATCAACTAATAGGACACAGGTGAAACAATACAGACAGACACAAACGAAAAGGAAAAAAAAAAATGAATCGGTGGCAGCTAGTAGGCCGGCGACGACGACCGAACAGGGAGAGGAGCCACCTTCAGTGGAAGTCGTGACAGTAACCCCCCCCCCCCCCCCCCCCCGACGCGCGGCTCCCGCAGTGCGCCGGCGCCGGCCTCGAGGACGACCCGGAGGACGAGGCACAGGGCGATCCGGATGGAGGCGGTGAAACTCACTCAGCAGAGATTAATCCAAGACGTCCTCCACCGGTACCCAGCATCCCTCCTCCAGACCGTACCCCTCCCAATCCACGAGGTACTGCAGGCCCCTCACCCGACGCCTGGAATCCAGTATGGGTCGCACTGTGTACGCCGGGGCCCCCTCGATGTCCAGGGGGGGCTGAGGGACCTTCCGCACCTCAGCTCCTTGAAGCGGACCAGCTACCACCGGCCTGAGGAGAGACACATGAAACGAGGGGTTAATACGGTAATAAGGGGGAGCTGTAACCTATAACACACCTTGACTGAGGGGCAGCGCATGACTGAAGGGCAGCTCATGACTGAAGGGCGGCTCATGACTGAAGGGCGGCTCATGACTGGAAGGCGGCTCATGACTGGAAGGCGGCTCATGACTGGAAGGCAGCTCATGACTGGCTGGCGGCTCATGACTGGCTGGCGGCTCATGACTGGCTGGCGGCTCATGACTGGCTGGCGGCTCCTGACTGGCTGGCGGCTCTGGCGGCTCCTGACTGGCTGGCGGCTCTGGCGGCTCCTGACTGGCTGGCGGCTCTGGCGGCTCCTGACTGGCTGGCGGCTCTGGCGGCTCCTGACTGGCTGGCGGCTCTGGCGGCTCCTGACTGGCTGGCGGCTCTGGCGGCTCCTGACTGGCTGGCGGCTCTGGCGGCTCCTGACTGACGGACGGCTCTAGCGGCTCCTGACTGACGGACGGCTCTAACGGCTCGGGACAGACGGGCGGCTCAGATGGCGCTGGGCAGACGGATGGCTCAGATGGCGCTGGGCAGACGGATGGCTCAGACGGCGCTGGGCAGACGGATGGCTCAGACGGCGCTGGGCAGACGGATGGCTCAGACGGCGCTGGGCAGACGGATGGCTCAGACGGCGATGGGCAGACGGATGGCTCAGACGGCGCTGGGCAGGCAGGCAGCTCAGACGGCGCTGGGCAGACGAGCAGTGCAGGCGGCGTTGAGCAGACAAGCAGTGCAGGCGGCGTTGGACAGACGGCCGACTCTGACCTGCTGAGGCGCACAGTAGGCCTGGTGCGTGATGCCGGAACTGGAGGTACTGGGCTGGAGACACGCACCACAGGGAGAGTGCGTGGAGGAGGAACAGGGCTCTGGAGACGCACTGGAAGCCTGGTGCGTGGTGTAGGCACTGGTGGTACTGGGCTGGGGCGGGAAGGTGGCGCCGGATATACCGGACCGTGCAGGCGTACTGGCTCCCTTGAGCACCGAGCCTGCCCAACCTTACCTGGTTGAATGCTCCCCGTAGCCCGTCCAGTGCGGGGAGGTGGAATAACCCGCACCGGGCTATGCACACGTACAGGAGACACCGTGCGCTCTTCCGCATAACACGGTGTCTGCCCGTACTCCCGCTCTCCACGGTAAGCATGGGAAGTGGGCGCAGGTTTCCTACCTGCCTTCGCCACACTACCCTTTAGCCCCCCCCCCCCCCCCCATTTTGGGGATTTCCTCTCGGGTTTCCGTGCTAGCCGCGTACCTTCATAACGCCGGTTCCTCTCTCCGGTTGCCTCTGCTCTCCTAGCTGCCTCCAGCTGTTCCCATGGGAGGCGATCCTTTCCAACCTTAGCCCAGGGTCCTTTACCGTTCATAATTTCCTCCCATGTCCAGGAGTCCTGTGTAGTGGGCCGCTGCTGCTGCCCGTAGCCACGCTGCTTGGTCCGAGTTAGGTGGGTGGTTCTGTAACGGCAGTCTATTTCGTCCTCCTCATCGGACGAGGAGAGGCGAGAAGGATCGGAGGACCAATGTACAGCGTGGTAAGTTTCCATGATTTAATAACATGAAAACAATATACAATTACAAAATAACAAAACAAACTAACCGTCACAGTCCCGTGTGGCACAAACACTGACACAGAAAACAACCACCCACAAAATCCCAACACAAAACAAGCCACCTATATATGATTCTCAATCAGGGACAACGATTGACAGCTGCCTCTGTTTGAGAACCATATTAGGCTGGACACAGAAACAGACAAACTAGACACACAACATAGAATGCCCACCCAGCTCACGTCCTGACCAACACTAAAACAAGCAAAACACATAAGCACTATGGTCAGGACGTGACACTTACAATATTCAATGATTACATTTCTCTAAAACAGGTTATAGGCTTTATGTGCACCACCAAGTTAGAACAGTAGGCAAAATTTAAGAGGTGAAAATATACCAAATTATTAGGGTGAGGGACATTGAATGCCATTTGGGTCTTTGCGTGTCAAAAAAGATACACGTCATAAAATACTATTTGACGCGTTAAATGAGCTTTAATTTTACATGTCAAATAACACAATTCTATTATAGAATGTTTTGTGCGCTGAAGTTGCACGTGCAAGCCAAGCACCACCACTACTATCAGTAGCACTGCACTATCAAAGCTGTACAAACAAGTAGCCAAACAAGCACACCCCTGACCACGAACAATGTGTTTACAATACTGTGTTGGTGAAAAGAGACCAAAATATTAGGGTGAGGCACATGGGCTACTAACAGCTTACTACACAACATACACTTAGTATTACTTTCTTAGCTACAGTATACACTTCTCCCTTGCATATTACATAATTTATGCAGCAGCATACAAGACATTTTCGGACTCACCTTGTGAAGGTGGCACAGCGGTCCTTTGTGGGCAAATTTTGTCATCAAAGTCTGGCATTCTCTGGATTTATGGTGGGAACACATCCACTCCATTGAATAGCAGGCTAATGTTAGTGGTTTCTTTTCAACGCTTGCAGTTAGCCTCTGATTCCTTCCAAATGACTCATTGTTGAATTTGCGATTTCCAAACTCGTTGTGTAATCTTTATGTCCAATGGCCGATGAGCAACGATACGTTTTATCTATAATTTCTCTTCATTATTTCTCTTCATATGACAAGGATATCTGTGGCCAATGACCTTGAGCCTTCATGGAAGGGCACTTCTAATTTAAGTCTATGGCAGGACCCAAAGGGCTCACATTCTTGATGTCTACCCTTTAATAAAGGCGGGTGACGTAGTGTCCCCATGAGTGACAGAACACCTAGCCAAACACGGTGCAATGCTGGGCCGTGCTCCTATTTTCTGCTGGCCTGCCTCACCACCACAGAAAGCACTGAACTAGGCTGAAACACCTGCATATTGGAGCTGCTTTACTCAAGAAAACAAAAAAGAAACCATGTTTGTATGCGGCTTTATTAACTCAATCCTATCTTTTTTTTTACATTGTTCGCAAACTGAAATGTGACACGTATTAATGCCAAAATAACATGCAAAACAGGCAAGCCCCCCCCCCTTCCCCCAAAAAGCATGAAGATTGTTGTGATGATGACTGTACATCTCTACTGCTGCAGGGAATATCTTTTACAAATGCAATACACTGACACCTGGTGGAAATGCACATGATCACATCTGTCCACAGGAACATTGGTTCTACGTAACATAATGTGCAGGATTCACATCATCAGTCCACAGGAACATTGGTTCCACGTAACTGATATCATCAGTCCACAGGAACATTGGTTCTACGTAACATACTGTGCAGGATTCATACAGTAAGTGCTGATATTTACAGCAACAGAAGACAATCTACAGTACAGGACCTAATCAGCCAGGTGTCAGTAACCAATCAATGGAGCTATATAAAGTTGAAGTGTATCAACTGTTAGATCTGGTCCTCCAGGTTAATAACAGGAAATGAACCTACCCAGTGCTATGTTTGTGATATAACATTATAATCATTAAATTATTACCTTTATATACCAATGCCTTATTAATACATCTGCAGCAGGGCAATAACGTCCAGGGGCGTCATTTATAAAATGGACTGTGCTCCAGTAGGGGTGCGTGGGTAAAATCACCTATGTGCTGTGATAATTGAGTTGTTTGCGCTATAACCTGTTAGTTCATATGCCTTGCCACTGTGATATATAGGCCTAAAGGCTGAGACAATAAGAGGACAATGGCAGAATGATTTCAACCACACCTTTGTTTAATTACTCAACTAGAGAGCAACATCTGTCCGGTGAAGTCTACAAAACATATTGAATATAACGAACAGTTATATAACCGACAGCATGGCCAAGCAAAGTAATGTTTCCAACATTTTCAGACTACTAAACAACTATTGATTTAGAACCATGGAGAGTAACCTCAAGTCACAAAGAAAACAGCAGCTGCCTCCACTATTCCAGCACCATTTCAACATATAATCACCTATGCTTAGTCTAATAAAGTGACAACTAAAAGATACAAAACACTATTTAGTCCGATCAACGTTAGCTAAATATGTTGTGGTTGTCCATGGTACTGATTTCTGTGTGTGTATGTGCAAGTAGAAAAACATGTTGACTCACCCTATTTGTAGAGAAGCACCAATTTCATCCTCCTCTCTTTCATGTTGCCTAAACGGTCTATGACTCTGTCATACAGTACACACTTTTAGTTTTTGTTGTCCTAGGCTACCTGGCTAAAATACTTGCTCACTAGACTAACTTCCTTTCATGGACAACAATACGCCAGGCCAGTTAGTTAACATTAACCTACATCTAGCTACATATTGAACTTCCATCCTCTCAAGCCAGGGGCACAATATATGAATTTATGGTTGGATCAGAATCGCTGTTGTAATCATTGGCCAGTACGGAGAATTAAGTAAAACCACAAGTCTAAATCTCCATCCATGGCTAATTTAGGAAAGGGCAGATTTTTATCTAGCTAGTTAGCCACCCGAGTACAACAACACAATGAGATGTAACTACTCACGTTTTTTTCTGTCAATAAAGATATTTGGCTTGTGATGTGATTGGTCTGAAGCCAAATCCAAACTGGCTTCCATTGACACTTTTTTTTTTTTGGTGCACCAGGACCATTCACAGCTGAATGATGAGCTTTTTCAGGTGGAGTTTTAATGCTCTTTCAAGCACGTACAGTTTCAGGACAGGTCTGATTTATAATGGGAAACATGCAGGTGTGCAGTCTTTTCAGAAATGGCACACGCATTAGTGTGAAATTTACGCAACAGTTATAAATGTGGCCCCTGTGGTCTGTGAGGGAGCTTGTGAGAGGATTTTGCACCTGTAACATTTCTGTCAACTGTGACTTTCATTATCACACTGTAGCAATTTAAAGGTCACTGAATTTCAGTGAAGTAAGTAGAGATAATATACACCATCAGACCAAACACTGTGTAGAAACACTTTGACAGAAATGAAAAAATTATGTTCCTCCGTGATGTACACACTCACAGGTGTAGTTCCCTTCATCAGATGGTTGTATGTTGGTGATGTGTAGAAACACTCTGTCATTCTTTATATGTAGTGTGAATCTGGGGTCACAAGTGAAGTCTGTACCATTATGGTTGGTCTGAAATTGCACTTGACAGTCATTCCCCCCACTTATCACTCAGTCTTATATATTACAAAAAATAATTGGGCAGACAGATGTCTTCATTTCAGTCACTGCCAACATGAAGGGAAACAGATTGAGTGTACTGTTTCATGGGATTGAGATTGAGCAAAAAGTGAAGTTGATTTCTTATTGACTAACTGCACCAGAAGCAGAAGTAGCCTGAATACAAACATACTGGCCAACTGCAGAACCAAACATTACTTACTCAATGTTGTCTGCTCAGACTGAGTACAGAACTCAACGTCTATCCAACGTCAGTTGTTCAAATCAAAGTTTATTTGTCACGTGCGCCGAATACAAAAGGTGTAGACCTTACAGTGAAATGCTTACTTACAGGCTCTAACCAATAGTGCAAAAAAGGTATTAGGTGAGCAATAGGTAAGTAAAGAAATAAAACAACAGTAAAACGACAGTCTGTCTACAGTAGCGAGGCTATAAAGTAGCGAGGCTACATACAGACACCAGTTAGTCAGGCTGATTGATGTAGTATGTACACGTAGATATGGTTAAAATAACTATGCATATATGATGAACAGAGTAGTAGCGTAGCAGTAGCGTAAAAGAGGGGGTGGTGGGTGGCGGGACACAATGCAGATAGCCCGGGTTAGCCAATGTGCGGGAGCACTGGTTGCTCGGCCCAATTGAGGTAGTATGTACATGAATGTATTGTTAAAGTGACTATGCATATATGATTAACAGAGTGTAGCAGCAGTGTAAAAAGTTTGGGAGGGCACACAATGCAAATAGTCCGGGTAACCATTTGATTACCTGTTCAGGAGTCTTATGGCTTGGGGGTAAAAACTGTTGAGAAGCCTTTTTGTCCTAGACTTGGCACTCCGGTAGCGCTTGCCATGCGATAGTAGAGAGAACAGTCTATGACTGGGGTGGCTGAGGTCTTTGACAATGTTTAGGGCCTTCCTCTGACACTGCCTGGTGTAAAGGTCCTGGATGGCAGGCAACTTAGCCCCAGTGATGTACTGGGCCGTACGCACTACCCTCTGTAGTGCCTTGCGGTCGGAGGCTGAGAAATTGCCGTACCAGGCAGTGATGTGTGACATTCGCTGTCCAGAGGACCGAGTTTAGCATCTGCTTCATCTGACCACTTTTTTTATAGACCGGGTAACTGGTGCTTCCTGCTTTCATTTTTGCTTGTAAGCTGGAATCAGGAGGATGGAGTTGTGGTCGGATTTACCAAATGGAGGGTGAGGGAGAGCTTTGTACGCGTCTCTGTGTGTGGAGTACAGGTGATCTAGAATTTCTTTCCCTCTGGTTGCACATTTAATATGCTGGTAGAAATTAGGTAGAACTGATTTAAGTTTCCCTGCATTGAAGTCTCCGGCCACTAGGAGCGCCGCCTCTGGGTGAGTGGTTTCCTGTTTGCTTATTTCCTTATACAGCTGACTGAGTGCGATCTTAGTGCCCGCATCTGATTGTGGTGGTAAATAAACAGCCATGAAAAGTATAGCTGACAACTCTCTAGGCAAGTAGTGTGCCCTGCAATGTATCAAAATATACTCTACTTCAGGCGAACAAAATCTAGAGACTTCCTTTGATTTCTTGCACCAACTGTTGTTTACAAATATGCACAGACCGGCCCCCTCGTCTTACCGGAGTGTGCTGTTCTATCTTGCCGGTGCAGCGTATATCTGTCAAGATAACTATGTTCTCAGTGTTCATAAACTGAACTTCAATTAAACTACTCGGTCTGTTACCAAGAATTTGTAAGGTTCTTGTTGAAATGAAACAGACAGAGGCCAGTCTACAATAGTCAGAATGTTTATTTACGAGAGCTCTGCAAATCATTTCCTGTACATTGGTCTATATACCTCACATTTCGTCATAAATGTCCCTCCTCCTCTCCGAGACAATGACAATATAGTTCACAAGTCTTCTCCTACTCATACATTGTCTGCCACCTGTTATACAATCTACTACAAGCCCAAGGTCTCTCCCCTCCCTGGGTGGGGACAGAATGTTCTGTAAGGAACACAGTAGTACAGCTTGTCTGTCAATAGCTCCTCTTATCATTTGTTTCACACTTGCACCCTGCTTACATACTAAAATGGAACAAAAAGTCCTTGTTCTAATTCTGACTAAAACTACACACATCATATTTATAGATTTATGATTCTAATAAATTTCATACAATCATACAGTGACAGGGTAGAATTCTGTTAGTTATAGTTCTACGTTAAATGTATACATCATTTAGTCATTATTCATCAAATTCATAACAATATCCCGCTAGCTGAATATCCATGTCGTCATTCAGCCACGACTCCGTGAAACATAGGATATTACAGTAGCACAATTGTTTGGGCGCCCGTAAAACTGCTGCCATTTCTTCCGGCGCCATTTTAACAGTTCAATAGAGAAACAAAGTCAAACTTGGGTTGACTAGTTATAATGGACCTTGAGGGCTGAGAGGAGGAAGTGGTTCTGTTTTCTAGTTTCTACCTGTCTTACTGTTTCACATTAACACTTGGACCTCTGCTAGTGCATCTTGGTCTTTGCAAAACACCACAGAAAGGCCAACATATTAACAACAGCCACCTCAACAGGTCCACTTCCTTCTTTATACACAAACAATGATAGATTCTGCACCACCACAAGGCTGAAGGGTTCTTATATCATATAAGCCTGATGTAGATAACGGTTAATTTTCCTCTACAGTGTACATGCTGGGTTAGATACATACAGTCCATACAGTATACATATTACTATAGAGGTCATGGATCTGTTTGTAAATAAAGTTTTAATGAATGTTTTAGTTTTGTCGTTACATCTCTTCACTTGAACATGTAATTCAAGTTGGCCTACATGATACATGGAGATGGAACATTGAAAGCAAGGAAAATACATTGTCATGAAGCATGTTGTGATGATGACTGGTCATCTCTACTGCTGCAGGTAATATATTTTACAAATGCAATACACTGACACCTGGTGGAAATGCACATGATCACATCTGTCCACAGGAACATTGGTTCTAGTAACATAATGTGCAGGATTCATACAGTAAGTGCTGATATTTACAGCAACAGAAGACGATCTACAGTACAGGACCTATTCAGCCAGGTGTCAGTAACCAATCAATGGAGCTATATAAAGTTGAAGTGTATCCGATGTAAAAGTAGGGGCATTACAGTAATCAAGATACACAGTAAATGGATATACTGTACAGTTGTATATCATGGCTGCTGAAATACTTTTTAACCCCTAGTGATAGAAAAAGGTGTCTAATGACATGTCGTCATTGGTCAACGGTGCCAGAGGTCAGGGGTTACAATGTGGCAGCTGGAGGGTTGAGTAAAGCCCATTGTCTCTCCTTGTGAACGTGTTGTAGGGCTCAATGTCCTGTCGCTCCTCCTATAAAGACATTAACAATATGTCACCATATTACACTGTAAAATCTCATATGGGGCTGTGGAAATATTTGTAAATGTTGGCAAATTCAATTGAAAATGTGAAAGAGCATAGTCTGCAGATGTATCACGACAACAGGTAACAGCCAATAACAGCCCTGACAGTTTTACAACTCCAGGTAACAGAAAGGAATAACAGCCCTGTCAGTCTTACAATTACAGGTAACATCAAGCAAGAACAGCCCTAACAGAAAAGTGTTGTTTCATCACCTCTTTAAAGGTGTACACCGCTTTCTGCTGTGTTCTCCTGCTGTGTAAAAGAGAAGACGAGTGAATGAACGTAGATAGATAGCATCATCACACCAAATGGAAGATGATTTTACTCAGTGCATGTCTTGTGGCGCAAAAAAATGTTTGCGCATGCGTGTGCGTTCATTTTCCTTCAGTGAACTACATTTTGACAAGACAGGAACCGAGAAGCCACAAATGTGCAATTGTTAGTCACATTAATGACCAAAAACCTCAAACTCTGAGTTAAAACCTAGGCTAATTGACCTACTTTTTATGTGACATAGTGTTTAGGTATTTCACATTGTTTCTCAGCAGGCTACAGCATTGGATGCCTTTCTGAGACAAAGTTCAGTACCTGAATTATAAATATGATTTTTTTGAGTAGGCACTTTTATTATTACAGTTTCTCCATTAAAACGTAATTATACAAATACCAAAATGGACAAATACTCATTACAGAACAGAGCTAAAGAGAATCTCTTACTTAAAATGCATTTTCCTCATGATTACGACAGCAAAGGCCATGACAGCAACAGCTGCTGCTAGGCCTACTAGCCTCTCAATATGGAAATGTCTGTGATCCATGTCCTCATGGGATCCTGAGAAAGAAATCCTTAGAAACTGCTTGTGATCCAGCATGGCTCTTCTCTCTACCATTACACATCAGATAAACTGTATACTGAGGGTCATTTTACAATTCTAATGAACAACCCCATCAGACTGGACACTTACTGTTGACATAAATATGTACATGAAGCTCATGATGTCCTCCATTATATGTACACTGACAGGTGTAGATCCCTTCATCAGATGGTTGTATGTTGGTGATGTGTAGAAACACTCTGTCACTCTTTATCTGTAATGTGACTCTGGGGTCACAAGTGCTGTTTGTAACATTTCGGTCAAACCGAAGAGACACTTGACACTCATTCCCACCACTTATCACTCTATCTAACTTACATATTACAGACATCATGTCATGAATGGTTTGGTTTGGACAGGCTAGAGTGCCCAAATCTGCTCCTCTTTCCAATGTTTCCACTTGAATCTCTGTAAACATGAAGGGAAATGGTTTGTGAGTGTATTGTTTCATTTAAAATGTTTGTTTTGCATTACAATTGCAATGCACAGTTTGTTGCATAAGAGAAAGATGTGTGTATATATATAAAAAGAGAATATTCTGATGCAAATGTTGCTTCTTCCCTAAATGCAGTTCAGATTGTTATACGAGGTAATGTTAATGCCATTAACATTTCACAAATGAAACATGAGGACAGGACCTCTTTCCTTTTTCAGTGTTGTACAAACTGTACATGCATGCTGTGTGTTTAAGAAAAGGACAAATCTTACCTTGAAAGGCTGTGCACACACCCCACACCAGCAGAAGCAGAGAAAGCCTGAATGTTCGTATTCCACACATAATGACCAACTGCAGAACCAGACGTTAGTCCAATATTTTCTGCTCAGACCGACAGCAGAACAAAAGGCAAACCAAAGTGATGGTCCTTTGACAGGTTTGACCCAGTTACATGTTATGGTGCAAGCAGAGAGGAGGAAGTGGTGCTGTGTCATGTTTTCTAGCTTCTATGTGTGGCTTTCACAATGACAATACATCTCTTGGGCTGTGTTTAGGGGCTCTGCAGTGTAACCACCACATATGGGGGGGGGGGGGTTATATCAAGTATGTAGGTGATGGTTATTTGTATTCATTATGGATCCCCATTAGCCGCTGCCTTGGCAGATCTAATGTTACTGCTTGTATGAGTTACTTGATGTGGAATAGAGTGTTAGATCTGGTCCTCCAGGTTAATAACAGGAAATGACCCTACCCAGTGCTATGTTTATGATATAACTAATTATTATAATCATTCAATTATTAACTTTATATACCAATGCCGTATTAATACATCTGCAGCAGGGCAATAAAGTCCAGGGGCCTCATTTATAAACCCTTCATACTTATAAAATAGACCCCAGAATGTGTGTGCACCAGTAGGGGTGCGTTGGTAAAATCGCCGGGGAAGCCAATATCAGATAAAAGCCATATTACAACCTGTGTTGTGATAATTCCATTGTTTGCTCTGTAACCTGTTAGTTCATATGCCTTGACACCGTGATATATAGGCCTAAAGGCCGAGATAATAAGAAGACGCAGTGGCAGAATAAATTCAACCACATCTTTGTTTAATTATAAAACCGGAGAGCAACATCTGTCCAGTGAAGTCTACAAAACATATTGCTATGTAACAAACAGATGTCATTGGCGTTTCTCTACAAGTAGGGTGAGTCAACTTGTTTTTTCTACTAGCACGCACGCACCGACAGCATATGACCGACAGCATGGTTGTCACGGCATTCAAGAGAAGAAGATGAGGACCAAGGTGCAGTGTGGTGCGTGTTCATATTTAATTTAATAACCGAACACTAACACGAAAATGACAAAAGAATAACCGAAACAGTTCTGTCTGGTACAGATACGAAACAAAAAACAACTACCCACAAACACTGGTTGGAACAGGCTACCTAAGTATGGCTCCCAATCAGAGACAATGATAGACAGCTGCCTCTGATTGGAAACCACACCAGGCCAAACACATAGAAACAAAACAACATAGAAAAAAGAACATAGACTGCCCACCCTAATCACACCCTGGCCTAACCAAAATAGAGAATAAAAAGCCTCTCTATAGCCAGGGCGTGACAATGGTCAAGCAAGTTAATGTTGCCGACATTTTCAGACCACTAAACAACTATTGATTTAGAACCATGGAGAGTTACCACAAGTCACAAAGAAAACAGGAGCTGCTTCCACTATCCAGGACCATTTCAACTTCAACATTTCAACATATAATCACCTATTCTTAGTCTAATACAATGATAACTGAAAGATACCCAAAACTATTTAGTCCAATCAATGTAAGCTAAATATGTGGCTGTCCATGGTACTGATTTCTGTGTGTGTGTGTTTGTGTGTGTGTTTGTGTGTGTGTGTGTGCGTGCGTGCAAGTAGAAAAAACAAGTTGACTCACTCTACTTGTAGAGAAACACCAATGCCATCCTCCTCTTTCATGTTGCCTAAACGGTCTATCACTCTGTCATACAGTACATGCTTTTATTTTTGTTGTCCTAGGCTACCTGGCTAAAATACTTGCTCGCTAGACTAACTTCCTTTCATGGACAATAATACACCAGGCCAGCTAGTTAACATTAGCATACTACATCTAGCTACATGTTGAACTTCCATCCTCTCAAGCCAGGGCTGTTAAGAGCCTCCTTAAAGGAGGGAGGTGCAGGAATCAGGAGCAGGAGAACAAGGAAGTCCCAGTGGCACAATCGTTTATTTAAGACGTCCCAGCTCAGCAACAACATGGGGGAGAATACTCCCAAACGAGGTCGCCACCCACAGGGAAATAAACGTTACACGGGGAGGAGAAACCTCTACTCCTAAACACATACCAAACGGTACAAACTGCATGTAAGAAGAAAACCCCGTGGTGCAGACACGCACCCCTAACAAAGTTACCACAGCAAACATTCCCGCACAAAGACTAGCAGGCAGCGGAGGCAAATAAACCCCCCGAAATCAACTAATAGGACACAGGTGAAACAATACAGACAGACACAAACGAAAAGGAAAAATTAAATGAATCGGTGGCAGCTAGTAGGCCGGCGACGACGACCGAACAGGGAGAGGAGCCACCTTCAGTGGAAGTCGTGACAGTAACCCCCCCCCCCCCCGACGCGCGGCTCCCGCAGTACGCCGACGCCGGCCTCGAGGACGACCTGGAGGACAAGGCACAGGGCGATCCGGATGGAGGCGGTGAAACTGACTCAGCGGAGATGAATCCAAGACGTCCTCCACCGGCACCCAGCATCTCTCCTCCGGACCGTACCCCTCCCAATCCACGAGGTACTGCAGGCCCCTCACCCGACGCCTGGATTCCAGTACGGGTCGCACTGTGTTCGCCGGGGCCCCCTCGATGTCCAGGGGGGGCTGAGGGACCTTCCGCACCTCAGCTCCTTGAAGCGGACCAGCTACCACCGGCCTGAGGAGAGACACATGAAACGAGGGGTTAATACGGTAATAAGGGGGAGCTGTAACCTATAACACACCTTGACTGAGGGGCAGCTCATGACTGAAGGGCAGCTCATGACTGAAGGGCGGCTCATGACTGAAGGGCGGCTCATGACTGAAGGGCGGCTCATGACTGGAAGGCGGCTCATGACTGGCTGGCGACTCTGGCGGCTCTGGCGGCTCTTGACTGGCTGGCGGCTCTGGCGGCTCCTGACTGGCTGGCGGCTCTGGCGGCTCCTGACTGGCTGGCGGCTCTGGCGGCTCCTGACTGGCTGGCGGCTCTGGCGGCTCCTGACTGGCTGGCGGCTCTGGCGGCTCCTGACTGGCTGGCGGCTCTGGCGGCTCCTGACTGATGGACGGCTCTAGCGGCTCCTGACTGACGGACGGCTCTAATGGCTCGGGACAGACGGGCGGCTCAGATGGCGCTGGGCAGACGGATGGCTCAGTTGGCGCTGGGCAGACGGATGGCTCAGACGGCGCTGGGCAGACGGATGGCTCAGACGGCGCTGGGCAGACGGATGGCTCAGACGGCGCTGGGCAGACGGATGGCTCAGACGGCGCTGGGCAGGCAGGCAGCTCAGACGGCGCTGGGCAGACGAGCAGTGCAGGCGGCGTTGAGCAGACGAGCAGTGCAGGCGGCGTTGGACAGACGGCCGACTCTGACCTGCTGAGGCGCACAGTAGGCCTGGTGCGTGATGCCGGAACTGGAGGTACTGGGCTGGAGACACGCACCACAGGGAGAGTGCGTGGAGGAGGAACAGGGCTCTGGAGACGCACTGGAAGCCTGGTGCGTGGTGTAGGCACTGGTGGTACTGGGCTGGGGCGGGAAGGTGGCGCCGGATATACCGGACCGTGCAGGCGTACTGGCTCCCTTGAGCACCGAGCCTGCCGAACCTTACCTGGTTGAATGCTCCCCGTAGCCCGTCCAGTGCGGGGAGGTGGAATAACCCGCACTGGGCTGTGTTGGCGAACCGGGGACACCATGCGTAAGGCTGGTGCCATGTACACCGGCCCGAGGAGACGTACTGGAGGCCAGATATGTTGAGTCGGCTTCATGACACTTGGCTCAATACTCAATCTAGCCCGGCCAGTGCGGGGAGGTGGAATAACCCGCACCGGGCTATGCACACGTACAGGAGACACCGTGCGCTCTTCCGCATAACACGGTGTCTGCCCGTACCCCCGCTCTCCACGGTAAGCATGGGAAGTGGGCGCAGGTTTCCTACCTGCCTTCGCCACACTACCCTTTAGCCTCCCCCCAAGAAATTTTTGGGATTTCTTCTCGGGTTTCCGTGCTAGCCGCGTACCTTCATAACGCCGGTTCCTCTCTCCGGTTGCCTCTGCTCTCCTAGCTGCCTCCAGCTGTTCCCATGGGAGGCGATCCTTTCCAACCTTAGCCCAGGGTCCTTTACCGTTCATAATTTCCTCCCATGTCCAGGAGTCCTGTGTAGTGGGCCGCTGCTGCTGCCTGTAGCCACGCTGCTTGGTCCGAGTTAGGTGGGTGGTTCTGTAACGGCAGTCTATTTCGTCCTCCTCATCGGACGAGGAGAGGCGAGAAGGATCGGAGGACCAATGTACAGCGTGGTAAGTTTCCATGATTTAATAACATGAAAACAATATACAATTACAAAATAACAAAACAAACTAACCGTCACAGTCCCGTGTGGCACAAACACTGACACAGAAAACAACCACCCACAAAATCCCAACACAAAACAAGCCACCTATATATGATTCTCAATCAGGGACAACGATTGACAGCTGCCTCTGATTGAGAACCATATTAGGCTGGACACAGAAACAGACAAACTAGACACACAACATAGAATGCCCACCCAGCTCACGTCCTGACCAACACTAAAACAAGCAAAACACATAAGCACTATCGTCAGGACGTGACACTTACAATATTCAATGATTACATTTCTCTAAAACAGGTTATAGGCTTTATGTGCACCACCGAGTTAGAACAGTAGGCAAAATTTAAGAGGTGAAAATATACCAAATTATTAGAGTGAGGGACATTGAATGCCATTTGGGTCTTTGCGTGTCAAAAAAGATACACGTCATAAAATACTATTTGACGCGTTAAATTAGCTTTAATTTTACATGTCAAATAACACAATTCTATTATAGAATGTTTTGTGCGCTGAAGTTGCACGTGCAAGCCAACCACCACCACTACTATCAGTAGCACTGCACTATCAAAGCTGTACAAAAAAGTAGCCAAACAAGCACACCCCTGACCACGAACGATGTGTTTACAATACTATGTTGGTGAAAATAGACCAAATTATTAGGGTGAGGCACATGGGCTACTAACAGCGTACTACACAACATACACTTAGTATTACTTTCTTAGCTACAGTATACATTTCTCCCTTGCATATTACATCATTTATGCAGCAGCATACAAGACATTTTCGGACTCACCTTGTGAAGGTGGCACAGCGGTCCTTTGTGGGCAAATTTTGTCATCAAAGTCTGGCATTCTCTGGATTTTTGGTGGGAACACATCCACTCCATTGAATAGCAGGCTAATGTTAGTGGTTTCTTTTCAACGCTTGCAGTTAGCCTCTGATTCCTTCCAAATGACTCTGCTGGGCCGTGCTCCTATTTTCTGCTGGCCTGCCTCACCACCACAGAAAGCACTGAGCTAGGCTGAAACACCTGCATATTGGAGCTGCCTTACTCAAGGAATAGCAGGCTAATGTTAGTCTCAAGAAAGCAAAAAGAAACCATGTTTGTATGCGGCTTTATTACCTCAATCCTATCTTTTTTTTTTACATTGTTCGCAAACTGAAATGTGACACGTATTAATGCCAAAATAACATGCAAAACAGGCAAGCCCCCCCCCCCTTCCCCAAAAAGCATGAAGATTGTTGTGATGATGACTGTACATCTCTACTGCTGCAGGGAATATCTTTTACAAATGCAATACACTGACACCTGGTGGAAATGCACATGATCACATCTGTCCACAGGAACATTGGTTCTACGTAACATAATGTGCAGGATTCACATCATCTGTCCACAGGAACATTGGTTCTACGTAACATACTGTGCAGGATTCATACAGTAAGTGCTGATATTTACAGCAACAGAAGACGATCTACAGTAAAGGACCTATTCAGCCAGGTGTCAGTAACCAATCAATGGAACTATATAAAGTTGAAGTGTATCAGCTGTAAAAAATAGGGGCATTACAGTAATCAAGATATACAGTAAATGGATATACTGTACAATTGTAAATCCAGGGCTGGTGAAATACTATTTAACCCCTAGTGATAGAAAAAGGTATCTAATGCCCTGTTGTCATTGGTGCCAGAGGTCAGGGGTTAGAATGTGTGAGCTGGAGGGTTGAGTAAAGGCCATTGTCTCTCCTTGTGAGCGTGCAGTAGAGCTCAATGTCCTGTTGCTCCTCCTACAAAGACATTAACAATATGTCACCATATTACACTGTAAAATGTCATATGGAGCTGTGGAAATATGTTGGCAAATTCAATTGAAAATGTGAAAGAGCATAGTCTGCAGATTCCTTACGAGTCCAAGTAACAGAGCAAGCAATAACAGCCCTGACAGTATTATGACTACAGGTAACAGAGCAAGCAATAACATCTCTGGCAGTATTATGACTACAGGTAACAGAGCAAGCAATAACAGCCCTGACAGTATTATGACTACAGGTAACAGAGCAAGCAATAACAGCCCTGACAGTATTATGACTACAGGTAACATAGCAAGCAATAACAGCCCTGACAGTATTGGGACTACAGGTAATATCAAGCAATAACAGCCCTGACAGACAAGACAGTGTTGTTGCATCACCTCTTTAAAGGTGTACACCGCTTTCTGCTGTGTTCTCCTGCTGTGTAAAAGAAGAGAACACCAGTGAATGAACGTAACATAACATGGTTTTACACAGCTGATGCTTTTGGAGCAAAGTGTTTGTGCGTGGCTGCATGCATGTTTTTTTTCTGACACTCATTTTTGACAAGGCAGGAAGTGAGAACCCTCAACAGTTCAGTTATTAGTGACCTACAATAACCTTATCGAGTCAGACTCGAATGTAGGTCAAGTAGCCTATTTCATACCCTCATGTATTTCATATGACCTCAGTTAGATCTGTTCATGCTCTCCTGCCAGATCTTTGTCTCACTCATAGTCACAACATTGATATTTAGTTGGCAAGAGAGCACAAACCAATACTGCACTTACAGTGTATTATTACAGTACCATAACAAAGTAATTGATTCATTAAATTACCAAATATGTAAAATACCCATCAACTTTTATTTTAACAAGCTAATAAGAATATCTTACCTGAGATGACATTTCCTCCTGATTATTCCAACGAGGACCACAACGGCTACAAATCCTACAAAGGCTGTTCTTATTATGAAATAGAAAGAAAGGTTGTTTGAGACATGGGATCCTGAAAAAGAAAAGAGAAGAAGTCATTATGATCCTATATGACTTGTTTCTCTTCACCACTCTGGTCATTTACATTGTTGACAGATGCTCAGTTTGAACACTATTTTTATTACAATCCAGTTCACTTGGACTGAGATGGTAGAATTGACTAAATGAGACCAAACATTCACAGATCAAGCTAAATGTGACACGCAAACCAAACACTTACCATTGACAGAAATATTGAGATGCAAAAAATGTGTTTCTCCATGATGTACACACTCACAGGTGTAGATCCCTTCATCAGATGGTTGTATGTTGGTGATGTGTAGAAACACTCTGTCACTCTCTGTCTGCAGTGTGACTCTGGGGTCACAAGTGCTGGTTGTACCATTTTGGTCAAACCGAAGAGACACTTGACACTCATTCCCACCACTTATCACTCTATCTAACTTGCATATTACATACGTCATGTCATGGATGGTTTGCTTTGGACAGGCTAGAGTGCCCAAATCTGCTCCTCTTTCCAATGTTTTCACTTGAATCTCTGTAAACATGAAGGAAAATGGTTTGAGCATATTGTTTAATTTAAAATGTTTGTTTTGCATTGACTAGCATTACATTTGCAATGCACAGTTGGTTGCATTAGAGAAAGGTGTATAACAAAAAAGAATAATTACACATTTATAAATTAAGAGAATATTCGGACACAAATGTTGCTTCTTATCTAAATTCAGTTCAGATTGTGCTGAGTGGAACTCCTGTTGTTATACGAGGTAATGCTAATGCCATTAACATTTCACAAATTCCTTTTTCAGTGTTGTACAAACTATACATGCATGCTGTGTGTTTGAGAAAAGGACAAATTTTACCTTGAAAGGCTGTGCACACACCCCACACCAGCAGAAGCAGAGAAAGCCTGAATGCTCGTCTTCCACACATAATGACCAACTGCAGAATCAAACGTTAGTCCAACATTTTCTGCTCAGACTGACAGCAGAACAAAAGTCAAACCAAAGCAAACCAAAGTGATGGTCCTTTGACAGGTTGAAACAGTTACATGATCTGGTGCTTGGCAGAGAGGAGGAAGTGGTGCTGTGTAAATGTATTCTATCTTCTATGGGTGACTTTCACAATGACAACACATCTCTTGGGCTGTGTCTAGGAGCTATGCGGTACAACCACCACATATAATAATAAACTCTGTATCAAGAGGTCCACTTCCTGCTCCAGCAAACAATGATAGATGATAGACACCACCACAAGACTGAGGAGGGTTTATATCAAGTGTATGTAAGTGATGGTTATTTGTATATGTATTATTATGGATCCCCTTGGCAGCAGCTACTCTCCTGGGGTCCAGCAAAATTAAGCAGTTTATACAATTTTAAAAACATTACAATACATTCAGACTGTGTCCTCAGGCCCCTACTCCACCACTACCACATATATACAGTACAAAGTCCATGTGTACGTGTGTATATAGTGCGCATGCTATCGTGTGTGTGTTTGCTTCACAGTCCCTGCTGTTCGATTAGGTGTTTTTTTTATATCTAATGTTACTGCTTGCATGAGTTACTTGATGTGCAATAGAGTGTTAGATCGGGTCCTCCAGGTTAATAACAGGAAATGAACCTACCCAGTGCTATGTGTTATGATATAACATTATAATCATTAAATTATTACCTTTATATACCAAGGCCTTATTAATACATCTGCAGCAGGGCAATAACGTCCAGGGGCGTCATTTATAAAATGGACTGTGCTCCAGTAGGGGTGCGTGGGTAAAATCACCTATGTGCTGTGATAATTGAGTTGTTTGCGCTATAACCTGTTAGTTCATATGCCTTGCCACTGTGATATATAGGCCTAAAGGCTGAAACAATAAGAGGACAATGGCAGAATGATTTCAACCACACCTTTGTTTAATTACTCAACTAGAGAGCAACATCTGTCCGGTGAAGTCTACAAAACATTGAATATAATGAACAGTTATATAACCGACAGCATGGCCAAGCAAAGTAATGTTTCCAACATTTTCAGACTACTAAACAACTATTGATTTAGAACCATGGAGAGTAACCTCAAGTCACAAAGAAAACAGCAGCTGCCTCCACTATTCCAGCACCATTTCAACTTCAACATTTCAACATCTAATCACCTATGCTTAGTCTAATACAGTGAAAACTAAAAGATACCCACAACGATTTAATCCAATCAACGTAAGTGTTACGTTCCCCAGTTTCTGTGTTGTTGTTTTGTTTGTATGTGTGTGTTTCAGGATGGCTTCCTGGATTCCTCTAAGCAGCTGATTGGTCGGCCCCATTGATTGGAGCTGACCCCGCCCTCTCGTCAGAAACAGCTGTCTTCAATTACCAACTCCTTCTGAAGCTAGAAAAAGCCAGTGTTCTGTTTCTCAGAAGAGAGCTGAGGGGTATATCCTATGTTGGTTGTTGCTGAGAGAGAGAGAGAGAGAGAGAGAGAGAGAGAGAGAGAGAGAGAGAGAGAGAGAGAGAGAGAGAGAGAGAGAGAGAGAGAGAGAGAGAGAGAGAGAGAGAGAGAGAGAGAGAGAGAGAGAGAGAGAGAGAGAGAGAGAGAGAGAGAGAGAGAGAGAGAGAGAGAGAGAGAGAGAGAGAGAGAGAGAGAGAGAGAGAGAGAGAGAGAGAGAGAGAGAGAGAGAGAGAGAGAGAGAGAGAGAGAGAGAGAGAGAGAGAGAGAGAGAGAGAGAGAGAGTGTCTGTCTATATCCCCCCACTAGAATCCCCATACTTAATAAAGACAGCTTCTCCATCCTGGAGGGGGAAATCAATCATTTCCAGGCCCAGGGACATGTATTAGTCTGTGGCGACCTAAATGCCAGAACTGGACAAGAACCTGACACCCTCAGCACACAGGGGGACAAACACCTGCCTGCAGGTGACACAGCATTCCCTCCCCCATATGCCCCCTAGGCACAACTATGACAACATAACCAACAAAAACGGGTCACAACTCCTGCAGCTCTGTCGCACGCTGGGTATGTACATAGTCAATGGTAGGCTTCGAGGGGACTCCTATGGTAGGTTCACCTATAGCTCATCTCTTGGCAGTAGCACTGTAGACTGGTAGGCTTCGAGGGGACTCCTATGGTAGGTTCACCTATAGCTCATCTCTTGGCAGTAGCACTGTAGACTACTTTATCACTGACCTCAACCCAGAGTCTCTCAGAGCGTTCACAGTCAGCCCACTGACACCCCTATCAGACCACAGCAAAATCACAGTCTACTTGAACAGAGCAATACTCAATCATGAGGCATCAAAGCCAAAGGAACTGAGTAACATTAAGAAATGCTATAGATGGAAGGAATGCAGTTTGGAAACCTACCAAAAAACAATTAGGCAACAGCAAATTCAATCCCTTTTAGACAACTTCCTGGGTAAAATGTTCCACTGCAATAGTGAAGGTGTAAACTTGGCAGTAGAAAATCTTAACAGTATATTTGACCTCTCAGCTTCCCTATCAAATCTAAAAATCTCAAATAGAAAACCGAAGAAAATGAACAACAATGACAAATGGTTTGATAAAGAATGCAAAAATCTAAGAAATAAATTGAGAAACCTGTCCAACCAAAAACATAGAGACCCGGAAAACCTGAGTCTACACCTTCACTATGGTGAATCACTAAAACAATACAGAAATACACTACGGAAAAAGAAGGAACAGCACGTCAGAAATCAGCTCAATGTAATTGAAGACTCCATAGACTCTAACCAATTCTGGGAAAATTGGAAAACACTAAACAAACAACAACACGAAGAATTATCTATCCAAAATGGAGATGTATGGGTAAACCACTTCTCCAATCTTTTTGGCTCTATAACAAAGAATAAAGAGCAAAAACATATACATGATCAAATACAAATCCTAGAATCAACTATTAAAGACTACCAGAACCCACTGGATTCTCCAATTACCTTGAATGAGTTACAGGACAAAATAAAAACCCTCCAACCCAAAAAGGCCTGTGGTGTTGATGGTATCCTTAATGAAATGATCAAATATACAGACAACAAATTCCAATTGGCTATACTAAAACTCTTTAACATCGTCCTTAGCTCTGGCATCTTCCCCAATATTTGGAACCAAGGACTGATCACCCCAATCCACAAAAGTGGAGACAAATTTGACCCCAATAACTACCGTGGAATATGCGTCAACAGTAACCTTGGGAAAATCCTCTGCATTATCATTAACAGCAGACTCGGACATTTCCTCAATGAAAACAATGTACTGAGCAAATGTCAAATTGGCTTTTTACCAAATTACCGTACAACAGACCATGTATTCACCCTACACACCCTAATTGACAACCAAACAAACCAAAACAAAGGCAAAGTCTTCTCATGCTTTGTTGATTTCAAAAAAGCCTTCGACTCAATTTGGCATGAGGGTCTGCTATACAAATTGATGGAAAGTGGTGTTGGGGGTAAAATATACGACATTATTAAATCCATGTACACAAACAACAAGTGTGCGGTTAAAATTGGCAAAAAACACACACATTTCTTCACACAGGGTCGTGGGGTGAGACAGGGATGCAGCTTAAGCACCACCCTCTTTAACATATATATCAACGAATTGGCGCGGGCACTAGAACAGTCTGCAGCACCCGGTCTCACCCTACTAGAATCCGAAGTCAAATGTCTACTGTTTGCTGATGATCTGGTGCTTCTGTCACCAACCAAGGAGTGCCTACAGCAGCACCTAGATCTTCTGCACAGATTCTGTCAGACCTGGGCCCTGACAGTAAATCTCAGTAAGACCAAAATAATGGTGTTCCAAAAAAGGTCCAGTCACCAGGACCACAAATTCCATCTAGACACCGTTGCCCTAGAGCACACAAAAAACTATACATACCTCGGCCTAAACATCAGCACCACAGGTAACTTCCACAAAGCTGTGAACGATCTGAGAGACAAGGCAAGAAGGGCCTTCTATGCCATCAAAAGGAACATAAATTTCAACATACCAATTAGGATCTGGCTAAAAATACTTGAATCAGTCATAGAGCCCATTGCCCTTTATGGTTGTGAGGTCTGGGGTCCACTCACAACCAAGATTTCACAAAATGGGACAAACACCAAATTGAGACTCTGCATGCAGAATTCTGCAAAAATATCCTCCGTGTACAACGTAGAACACCAAATAATGCATGCAGAGCAGAATTAGGCCGATACCCACTAATTATCAAAATCCAGAAAAGAGCCGTTAAATTCTACAACCACCTAAAAGGAAGCGATTCCCAAACCTTCCATAACAAAGCCATCACCTACAGAGAGATGAACCTGGAGAAGAGTCCCCTAAGCAAGCTGGTCCTAGGGCTCTGTTCACAAACACAAACACACCCCACAGAGCCCCAGGACAACAGCACAATTAGACCCAACCAAATCATGAGAAAACAAAAAGATAATTACTTGACACATTGGAAAGAATTAACAAAAAAACAGAGCAAACTAGAATGCTATTTGGCCCTAAACAGAGAGTGCACAGTGGCAGAATACCTGACCACTGTGACTGACCCAAATTTAAGGAAAGCTTTGACTATGTACAGACTCAGTGAGCATAGCCTTGCTATTGAGAAAGGCCGCCGTAGGCAGACATGGCTCTCAAGAGAAGACAGGCTATGTGCACACTGCCCACAAAATGAGGTGGAAACTGAGCTGCACTTCCTAACCTCCTGCCCAATGTATGACCATATTAGAGAGACATATTTCCCTCAGATTACACAGATCCACAAAGAATTTGAAAACAAATCCAATTTTGATAAACTCCCATATCTACTGGGAGAAATTCCACAGTGTATCATCACAGCAGCAAGATTTGTGACCTGTTGCCACAAGAAAAGGGCAACCAGTGAAGAACAAACACCATTGTAAATACAACCCATATTTATGCTTATTTATTTTAACTTGTGTGCTTTAACCATTTGTACATTGTTACAACACTGTATATATATAATATAACATTTGTAATGTCTTTATTGTTTTGAAACTTCTGTATGTGTAATGTTTACTGTTAATTTGTATTGTTTATTTCACTTTTGTATAATATCTACCTCACTTGCTTTGGCAATGTTAACACATGTTTCCCATGCCAATAAAGCCCCTTGAATTGAATGAATTGAATTGAATTGAATTGAATTGAATTGAATTGAGAGAGAGAGAGAGAGAGAGAGAGAGAGAGGAGAGAGAGAGAGAGAGAGAGAGAGAGAGAGAGAGAGAGAGAGAGAGATACACACACTGACACCTGGAGAAAATGCACATGATCACATCTGTCCACAGGAACATTGGTTCTAGTAACATAATGTGCAGCATTCATTCATTAAGTGCTGATATTTACAGCAACAGAAGACGATCTACAGTAAAGGACCTATTCAGCCAGGTGTCAGTAACCAATCAAAAGAACTATATAAAGTCAGTGTATCAGCTGTAAAAATAGGGGCATTACAGTAATCAAGATATACAGTAAATGGATATATTGTACAGTTGTATATCCAGGACAGGTGAAATACTATTTAACCCTTGTGATTTAAAAAGTTGTCTAATGCTCTGTTGTCATTGGTCAACGCTGTCAGGGGTTACAGTGTGGCAGCTGGAGGGTTGAGTAGAGCCCATTGTCTCTCCTTGTGAATGTGCTGTAGGGCTCCAAGTCCTGTTGCTCCTCCTACAAATACATTAACAATATGTCACCATATTACACTGTAAAATGTCATATGGGTTTGTGGAAATATTTTGAATGTTGTCAAATTCAATTCAAAATGTGAAAGGGCATAGTCTGCAGATGCCTTACGACAACATGTAACACAGCAAGCAATATCAGCCCTGACAGTCTTACGACTCCAGCCCTGACAGTATTGATTACAGGTAACATCAAGAAATTACATCCCTGACAGACAAGACAGTGTTGTTGCATCACCTCTTTAAAGGTGTACACCGCTTTCTGCTGTGTTCTCCCGCTGTGTAAAAGAAGAGAAGACCAGTGAATGAACGTAACATAACATGGTTTTACACAGCAGATGCTTTCTGGAACAAAATGTTTGTGTGTTTGTGCGTGGCTGAATGCATGTTTTGTTCCTACACTAATTTTTGACAAGGCAGGAAGTGAGAACCCTCAACAGTTCAGTTATTAGTGACCTACAATAACCTTATCGAGTCAGACTCGAACGTAGGTCAAGTAGCCTATTTCATACCCTCATGTATTTCATATGACCTCAGTTAGATCTGTTCATGCTCTCTTGCCAGATCTTTGTCACTCACAGTCACACCATTGACATTTAGTTGGCAAGAGAGCACAAACAAATATTGGACCTGTAGCCTACCGCATATTTCTGAGGCCCATAGTTCTCTATATGAATTGTAGATCAGATTGCTATTTGAGATTTAACTTACATTATATTATTACAGTACCTCTATGACAAATTATTGG
>NW_024058238.1:0-7500 GCF_016432855.1 Salvelinus namaycush
CCCCCCCCCCCTTTAACACCGCTGAGGACAGATATCCCCTGTCTCTGTTGTGGAGAACCCCCCCCCCCTTTAACACCGCTGAGGACAGATATCCCCTGTCTCTGTTGTGGAGAACCCCCCCCCCCTTTAACACCGCTGAGGACAGATATCCCCTGTCTCTGTTGTGGAGAACCCCCCCCCCCCTTTAACACCGCTGAGGACAGATATCCCCTGTCTCTGTTGTGGTGAACCCCCCCCCCCCCCCTTTAACACCGCTGAGGACAGATATCCCCTGTCTCTGTTGTGGAGAACCCCCCCCCCCCCCCCCTTTAACACCGCTGAGGACAGATATCCCCTGTCTCTGTTGTGGAGAACCCCCCCCCCCCCCCCCTTTAACACCGCTGAGGACAGATATCCCCTGTCTCTGTTGTGGAGAACCCCCCCCCCCCTTTAACACCGCTGAGGACAGATATCCCCTGTCTCTGTTGTGGTGAAACCCCCCCCCCCCTTTAACACCGCTGAGGACAGATATCCCCTGTCTCTGTTGTGGAGAACCCCCCCCCCCCCTTTAACACCGCTGAGGCCAGATATCCCCTGTCTCTGTTGTGGAGAACCCCCCCCCCCCCCCCTTTTAACACCGCTGAGGCCAGATATCCCCTGTCCCTGTTGTGGAGGACCCCCCCCCCCCCTTTAACACCGCTGAGGCCAGATATCCCCTGTCTCTGTTGTGGAGACCCCCCCCCTTTAACACCGCTGAGGCCAGATATCCCCTGTCTCTGTTGTTGTGTTGTGGTGAACCCCCCCCCCCCCTTTAACACCGCTGAGGACAGATATCCCCTGTCTCTGTTGTGGAGAACCCCCCCCCCCCCCCTTTAACACCGCTGAGGACAGATATCCCCTGTCTCTGTTGTGGAGAACCCCCCCCCCCTTTAACACCGCTGAGGACAGATATCCCCTGTCTCTGTTGTGGAGAACCCCCCCCCCCCTTTAACACCGCTGAGGACAGATATCCCCTGTCTCTGTTGTGGAGAACCCCCCCCGACTCACCTGTGAACAAGAATCAGGAGACTCACCTGTGAACCAGAATCAGGAGACTCACCTGTAAACAAGAATCAGGAGACTCACCTGTGAACAAGAATCAGGAGACTCACCTGTGAACAAGAATCAGGAGACTCACCTGTAAACAAGAATCAGGAGACTCACCTGTAAACAAGAATCAGGAGACTCACCTGTGAACAAGAATCAGGACTCACCTGTGAACAAGAATCAGGAGACTCACCTGTAAACAAGAATCAGGAGACTCACCTGTGAACAAGAATCAGGAGACTCACCTGTAAACAAGAATCAGGAGACTCACCTGTGAACAAGAATCAGGAGACTCACCTGTGAACCAGAATCAGGAGACTCACCTGTAAACAAGAATCAGGAGACTCACCTGTGAACAAGAATCAGGAGACTCACCTGTGAACAAGAATCAGGAGACTCACCTGTAAACAAGAATCAGGAGACTCACCTGTAAACAAGAATCAGGAGACTCACCTGTGAACAAGAATCAGGAGACTCACCTGTGAACCAGAATCAGGAGACTCACCTGTGAACAAGAATCAGGAGACTCACCTGTAAACAAGAATCAGGAGACTCACCTGTGAACAAGAATCAGGAGACTCACCTGTGAACAAGAATCAGGAGACTCACCTCTCGTCTCTCTCTCTCTCTCTCTCTCTCTCTCTGTCTCTGTCTCTGTCTCTGTCTCTGTCTCTGTCTCTGTCTCTGTCTCTGTCTCTGTCTCTGTCTCTGTCTCTCTCTGTCTCTGTCTCTGTCTCTCTCTCTCTCTCTCTCTCTCTCTCTCTCTCTCTCTCTCTCTCTCTCTCTGTCTCTCTCTCTGTCTCTCTCTCTGTCTCTGTCTCTGTCTCTCTCTCTGTCTCTCTCTGTCTCTGTCTCTGTGTCTCTCTCTCTGTCTCTCTCTGTCTCTGTCTCTGTCTCTCTCTCTCTCTCTCTCTCTGTCTCTCTCTCTGTCTCTCTCTCTGTCTCTGTCTCTGCCTCGGACTTGGAAATTTAACCATTTGTTGTTTCTTCTGTTCATAAGAGTCTCCCATTAAGAGAACACGTCCACGTACCGAATGATAAACTATTCCCTATATAGTGCACTACTTTAGACCAGAGCCCTATGGAACCCTATATAGTGCACTACTTTAGACCAGAGCCCTATGGAACCCTATTCCCTATATAGTACACTACTTTAGACCAGAGCCCTATGGAACCCTATTCCCTATATAGTGCACTACTTTAGATCAGAGCCCTATGGAACCCTATTCCCTATATAGATCCACCCTCAGGTTTTTGGCAACGGGCACTTTTCAGCGGGAGCTTGTCGATCGGCATCTCACATTCCTCGATGAGCCAATGTTTTAGGATGCAATCATCAGCAAAATAAACTGTAACATACCATTTCCATTCACCATCACACAACAAGGTTGAAGTTAAGAGGGGTTTCTTTGCCCATCAATGAGTTCCCAAGCAACCTACGAACAGAGCAATTAGATGGCCTCCCCACATCGCCATAGAAACACCATCCCTAAACGAGCTCAACTATGTGAACAAGAAAAAGCTTCCTCTCTTAACGTGCAGGTGATGGGTTATGTGATGCACAAAAGACGCTGCTGAATGTGGCGGCCAGGTGGAACGCACGACTCGTTCATTCTGCAGAACAGCAATGTTGGCCTATACCCCCCCCCTCCAAGGAGGGAGCTGTTGAGGATGGATGGCTTATACCCCCCCCCCCTCCAAGGAGGGAGCTGTTGAGGATGGATGGCTTATACCCCCCCCCCCTCCAAGGAGGGAGCTGTTGAGGATGGATGGCTTATACCCCCCCCCCCCTCCAAGGAGGGAGCTGTTGAGGATGGATGGCTTATACCCCCCCCCCCCCCCCTCCAAGGAGGGAGCTGTTGAGGATGGATGGCTTATACCCCCCCCCCCCCTCCAAGGAGGGAGCTGTTGAGGATGGATGGCTTATACCCCCCCCCCCCCCCCCCCCCCCCCCCCCCCCCCCCAAGGAGGGAGCTGTTGAGGACGGATGGCTTATTGGTGAGTGGTTGCCTACTCACTTAAAGGTAATTGTTCCACTGTTAAAGCAACTTGAATTGTCCCAATTGGTTCATCTCTTTGTAGTTGTTGTTTTTACATTTGCTGGTCAAACCACAACTGAGTCAAATAAAACATTTTGATTCAACCTCTATTTCAGTCTCAGACACGGTTTTATTTTTTGTAATATTATTTTTTCTGATGCGCCGTTTCTCGGCGTTGTATATTCCAACACAGGCTTTAAAATGGATGATCATATATGGTTTTAATTAGGGATGTTTCAAAATGCAAACATCCAAGGTCGTGCATGACAACTGAGGCTGAGAACAATTGGTATTTATTATTGTTATTTATCTCCTACCTGTACAGGCATAATAGGATTGTTTGATAAATCACTTTTTTCTAATGCGTACAAACATTCTAAATTTCGTTCGTAAGTAGTATTTTAGAATAGTATCTACGCAATATTGATAAATGACGCCACAGGTATGGATAGCTCTTAGAGATTTACCCAGAAAGACTCACAGCTGTAATCGCTGCCAAAGGCGATTCTAACATGTATTGACTACTTATGTAAATTAAATATTTCATTATAAAAACATTTTGCAAAAATGTAAAATGTCGAAAAATATGTTTTCATTTTGTCATTATGGTTATTATGAATCCATTTTGAATTCAGTCCAACACAACAAAATGTGGAATAAGTCAAGGGAAATGAATACTTTCCCCAGGCACTGTACCAAAAAATCTCACCTGTAAACAAGAATCAGGAGACTCACCTGTGAACAAGAATCAGGACTCACCTGTGAACAAGAATCAGGAGACTCACCTGTAAACAAGAATCAGGAGACTCACCTGTGAACAAGAATCAGGAGACTCACCTGTAAACAAGAATCAGGAGACTCACCTGTGAACAAGAATCAGGAGACTCACCTGTGAACCAGAATCAGGAGACTCACCTGTAAACAAGAATCAGGAGACTCACCTGTGAACAAGAATCAGGAGACTCACCTGTGAACAAGAATCAGGAGACTCACCTGTAAACAAGAATCAGGAGACTCACCTGTAAACAAGAATCAGGAGACTCACCTGTGAACAAGAATCAGGACTCACCTGTGAACAAGAATCAGGAGACTCACCTGTAAACAAGAATCAGGAGACTCACCTGTGAACAAGAATCAGGAGACTCACCTGTAAACAAGAATCAGGAGACTCACCTGTGAACAAGAATCAGGAGACTCACCTGTGAACCAGAATCAGGAGACTCACCTGTAAACAAGAATCAGGAGACTCACCTGTGAACAAGAATCAGGAGACTCACCTGTGAACAAGAATCAGGAGACTCACCTGTGAACAAGAATCAGGAGACTCACCTGTGAACAAGAATCAGGAGACTCACCTGTAAACAAGAATCAGGAGACTCACCTGTGAACAAGAATCAGGACTCACCTGTGAACAAGAATCAGGAGACTCACCTGTAAACAAGAATCAGGAGACTCACCTGTGAACAAGAATCAGGAGACTCACCTGTGAACAAGAATCAGGAGACTCACCTGTGAACAGGTACCAGGAGACTCACCTGTGAACAGGTACCAGAAGTTGTTTGGTTCGATGGCCTCCTGGTCTCCTCGTCGGCCGGTCTTCCGGTATCGGAGCTTGTAGCCGGTGATGAACCCGTTCTGGCTGTTCGGAGGAGGGGGCTGCCAGCTCAACTTGATGCTCTGAAACAGTCATGGGAGAGGACACATGTTGACAATATACATGTGGTTTCTGTGGGAATTGAACCTAGAACCTTGTTTTGCTAGAGCCACCAACAAAGCCACGCATGACCACCAGATTTCACACATTTACACAGAGTGTACAAAACATTAGGAACATCTTCCTAATATTGATTTGCACACCCCCTTTTGCCCTCAAAAGAGATTCAATTCATCGGGGCACAGACTCTACAAGGTGTCGAAAGCGTTCCACAGGGATGCCCGCCCATGTTGACTCCAATGCGTCCCACTTTTGTGTCAATTTGGCTGGATTTGCTTTGGGTGGTGGACCATTGACCCTTGATTCTTGATACACACGGGAAACTGTTGAGAAAAACCCAGCAGCGTTGCAGTTCTTGACACAACACTAGGGTGTCTAGCACCTACTGTACTTCCATGCCCCGTTCAAACACACTTAAATCTTATTGATTTTTTTCTTAAAAAAATATTATTCAACATGTCTCATCCCCTTCATGTACAATGATTGAAGTAGATTTAACAAGTGACATCAATAAGGGATTGTACCTTTCACCTGGTCAGTCTATGTCATGGAAACAGCAGGTGTTCTTAATGTTTTGTAGACTCAATGTATAAACCACCTGATTTAACATATACAGTGCATTCGGAAAGTACTCAAACCCTATGACTTTTCCACATTGTGTTACGTTACATCCTTATTCTAAAATGGATTCAATTGTTCCCCTCCCCATCAATCTATACACAATAGCCCATAATGACAAAGCAAAAACAGGTTTTTAGACATTTCTGCAAATGTATTAAATATAAAAAACGTAAATATCACAAACACATAAGTATTCAGACTCTTTACTCAGTACTTTGTTGAAGCACCTTTGGCAGCGATTACAGCTTTGAGACTCCTTGGGTATGACGCTACAAATTTGGCACACCTGTATTTGGGAAGTTTCTCACATTCTTCTCTGCAGATCCTCTCAAGCTCTGTCAGGTTGGATGGGGAGCGTTGCTGCACAGCTATTTTCAGGTCTCTCCAGAGATGTTCGATCGGGTTCAAGTCCGGGCTCTGGCTGGGCCACTCAAGGACATTCAGAGACTTGTCCCGAAGCTACTACTACGTTGTCTGGGCTGTGTGCTTAGGGTCGTTATCCTGTCGGAAGGTGAACCTTCGCCCCAGTCTGAGGTCCTGAGCAGGTTTTCATCAAGGATCTCTTTGTACTTTGCTCCGTTCATCTTTCCCTTGATCCTGACTAGTCTCCCAGTCCCTGCTGCTGAATAACATCCCCACAGCATGATGCTGCCACCACAGTGCTTCACCGTAGGGATGGTGCCATGTTTCCTCTAGATGTGACGCTTCGCATTCAGGCCAAAGAGTTCAATCTTGGTTTCATCAGACCAGAGAATCTTGTTTCTCATGGTCTTAGATTCCTTTTGGTGCCTTTTGTAAAACTCCAAGTGGGCTGTCATGTGCCTTTTACTGAGGAGTGGCTTCCGTCTGGCCACTCTTCCATAAAGGCCTGATTGGTGGAGTGCTGCAGAGATGGTTGTCTTTCTGGAAGGTTCTCCCATCTCCACAGAGGAACTCTGGAGCTCTGTCAGAGTGACCATCGGGTTCTTGGTCACCTTCCTGACCAAGGCCCTTCTCCCCCGATTGCTCAGTTTGGCCGGGCGGCCAGCTCTAGGAAGAGTCTTGATGGTTTCAAACGTCTTCCATTTAAGACTGATGGAGGCCACTGTGTTCTTGGTGACCTAGACATGTTTTGTTACCCTTCCCCAGATCTGTGCCTCGACACAATCCTGTCTCGGAGCTCTACAGACAATTTCTTCGACCTCATGGCTTGGTTTTTGCTCTGACATGCACTGTCAACTGTGGGACCTTACATAGACAGGTGTGTGCATTTCCAAATCATGCCCAATCAATTGAATTTACCACAGGTGGACTCCAATCAAGTTGTACAAACATCCCAAGGATGATCAATGGAAACAGGATGCACCTGAGCTCAATTTCAAGCCTCATAGCAAAGGGTCTGAATACTTATGTAAAAAATATATTTTATACATTTGCAAAAAATTCTAAAAACCTGTTTTTGCTTTGTCATTATGGAGTATTGTGTGTAGGTTGATGAGGAAAATGTTTTTTTTTTAATCAATTTTAGAATAAGGCTATAAAGTAACAAAATGTGGAAAAAGTCAATATTTTCCGAATGCACTACATCTACCTCAAATACCTTATTATTATCTATCCTGATGTCTAGTCACTTTACCCTGCCTTCATGTACATATCTATCTCAAATACCTCTTACCTCTGCACATTGATCTGGTACTGGTACTCCCTGTATATAGCTCCACATTGATCTGGTACTCCCTGTATATAGCTCCACATTGATCTGGTACTTCCTGTATATAGCTCCACATTGATCTGATACTGGTACTTCCTGTATATAGCTCCACATTGATCTGGTACTCCCTGTATATAGCTCCACATTGATCTGGTACTGGTACTCCCTGTATATAGCTCCACATTGATCTGGTACTCCCTGTATATAGCTCCACATTGATCTGGTACTCCCTGTATATAGCTCCACATTGATCTGGTACTTCCTGTATATAGCTCCACATTGATCTGGTACTTCCTGTATATAGCTCCACATTGATCTGGTACTCCCTGTATATAGCTCCACATTGATCTGGTACTCCCTGTATATAGCTC
>NW_024058238.1:12500-62394 GCF_016432855.1 Salvelinus namaycush
GTTCTATAGGTCTACATTATGTTCTACAGGTCTACATTATGTTCTACAGGTCTACATTATGTTATGTAGGTCTACATTATGTTCTATAGGTCTACATTATGTTCTGTAGGTCTACATTATGTTCTATAGGTCTACATTATGTTCTATAGGTCTACATTATGTCCTGTAGGTCTACATTATGTTCTACAGGTCTACATTATGTTCTATAGTCTACATTATGTTCTACAAGTCTACATTATGTTCTATAGGTCTACATTATGTTCTATAGGTCTACATTATGTTCTATAGGTCTACATTATGTATTGTAGGTCTACATTATGTTCTGTAGTCTACATTATTTTCTACAGGTCTACATTATGTTCTATAGGTCTACATTATGTTCTGTAGGTCTACATTATGTTCTATAGGTCTACATTATGTATTGTAGGTCTACATTATGTTCTGTAGTCTACATTATGTTCTACAGGTCTACATTATGTTCTATAGGTCTACATTATGTTCTGTAGGTCTACATTATGTTCTACAGGTCTACATTATGTATTGTAGGTCTATATTATGTTCTATAGTCTACATTATGTTCTACAGGTCTACATTATGTTTTATAGGTCTACATTATGTTCTACAGGTCTACATTATGTTATACAGGTCTACATTATGTTCTATAGTCTACATTATGTTCTACAGGTCTACATTATGTTATACAGGTCTACATTATGTTCTACAGGTCTACATTATGTTCTATAGGTCTACATTATGTTCTGTAGGTCTACATTATGTTCTACAGGTCTACATTATGTTATACAGGTCTACATTATGTTCTATAGTCTACATTATGTTCTATAGTCTACATTATGTTCTATAGTCTACATTATGTTCTACAGGTCTACATTATGTTCTACAGGTCTACATTATGTTCTATAGTCTACATTATATTCTACAGGTCTACATTATGTTCTATAGACCACATTGTGTTTTATAGTCTACATTATGTTCTACAGGTCTACATTATGTTCTACAGGTCTACATTATGTTCTATAGTCTACATTATATTCTACAGGTCTACATTATGTTCTATAGGTCTACATTATGTTCTACAGGTCTACATTATGTTCTACAGGTCTACATTATGTTCTATAGTCTACATTATATTCTACAGGTCTACATTATGTTCTACAGGTCTACATTATGTTCTACAGGTCTACATTATGTTCTATAGTCTACATTATATTCTACAGGTCTACATTATGTTTTATAGGTCTACATTATGTTTTACAGGTCTACATTATGTTCTACAGGTCTACATTATGTTCTATAGGTCTACATTATGATCTACAGGTCTACATTATGTTGTCAATGTCTATAGGGAAAAACAATCAACAAAGCACACCTTGTATGTGTATTTTATATCTCTATGGCTGTCTATGAAACAGGCAGGTACTAGACAGGAATGCCATTCATATCACAAACCAAAAAGGGAAAATTGGTGTCAAAACCTGTCAGGATTCAATCAAACTGGCCAAAGTGATGTTTATGAAGGAAATGTGATTACTCAATCGACTTAATCTTCAGATGGACACAAGTGTCAAACTAGAATAATCTACCTGCGAAGGGAGATGATTGGTTAGTAGATTAAGCCAATGCCAATGCACCTTGAGTTTCACCCGGCTATTGGCTAATAAAGGCCAAGTTTGACACGTTGGTCCAACAGACTCTTCACGCATTTGGGCAGTGTCTGGGAATGAAATTATTCCACAACTGGAAAAGAGAAAGACCTTTGCTTAAATGCTGTGACGTAAATACTGCAATGCAGAGTGAGATCTGGGTGGTTTCTATTTATCTGTACTAGTGCAGGTTGCTATTGCAGAGGAAATCCTCCCTAATACCTATTTATATTCAAATCCAGTTGACCTTGCAAAGTGCTAGGCTACATAGAGTCATGGCCTCTTTTAAAACTTCACGCAGACAGAGTATTACCTTGTACTTATTTATATTGTGGAGAAAGGTTGAAAACATTGATTCAAAAATAATAATATCTGAGTTCCTGAACTTTAATAAACCTTTAATAAAAACATTTAGTAAAATGATTATTTCTAAAATAGTGCCTATTAACCTTCCTGTAAAAAAAACACATTGAAAATTCAATGGGACTATGGTGGTCTCAACTCAGTTCAGCTGTTTTCTATCAATTTAGTCACATTTTCAGTACAATGGGTGATGTTCAGTACAATGGGTGATCTTCAGTACAATGGGTGATCTTCAGTACAATGGGTGATTTTCAGTACAATGGGTGATCTTCAGTACAATGGGTGATGTTCAGTACAATGGGTGATCTTCAGTACAATGGGTGATATTCAGTACAATGGGTGATATTCAGTACAATGGGTGATTTTCAGTACAATGGGTGATCTTCAGTACAATGGGTGATCTTCAGTACAATGGGTGATCTTCAGTACAATGGGCTTACTGACAGGCCCTGTGCTAACTGACAGGCCCTGCGCTTACTGACAGGCCCTGCGCTAACTGACAGGCCCTGTGCTTACTGACAGGCCCTGTGCTTACTGACAGGCCCTGTGCTAACTGACAGGCCCTGCGCTTACTGACAGGCCCTGCGCTAACTGACAGGCCCTGTGCTTACTGACAGGCCCTGTGCTTACTGACAGGCCCTGCGCTAACTGACAGGCCCTGTGCTTACTGACAGGCCCTGCGCTAACTGACAGGCCCTGTGCTTACTGACAGGCCCTTCCCAACAATGCAGAGAGAGAGACAATAGAGAAGAGAAACACTAAATAATACACACATTAATATATACACATGGTGTAATGATAACTAGGCTATATACAAGGGGTACCAGTACTGAGTAATGATAACTAGGCTATATACAAGGGGTACCAGTACTAATGATAACCTGGCTATATACAAGGGGTACCAGTAATGAGTATTGATAACTTGGCTATATACAAGGGGTACCAGTACTAATGATAACTAGGCTATATACAAGGGGTACCAGTACTAATGATAACTAGGCTATATATAGGGGTACCAGTACTAATGATAACCTGGCTACATACAGTAAAAGGGGTACGAGTAGCGAGTCGATGTGCAGGGGTACGAGGTAGTTGAGGTAGGTATATACATATAACTAGGAATAAAGTGACAGGATAATTAACAGTAGCAGCAAACATATGAGTCAAAAAAGTTACAGCAATAAGGGTCAGTGCAGATAGTGGAGGTAGCTGTTTGGTTAACTATTTAACAAACTATTTAGTAGTCTTATGGCTTGGGAGTAGAAGCTGTTCAGGGTCCTGTTGGTTCCAGACGTGTGGTAGCAGAGAAAAACAGTCTATGACTTGGGTGGCTGGAGTCTTTGACAATTTTTAGGGAGCTTGGCACCAGTGATGTACTGGGCCGTACAAACTACCCTCTGTAGCGCCTTGCGGTCGGATGCCAAGCAGTTGCCACACCAGGCGGTGATGCAGCAAGTCAAGATGCTCTCGATGGTGCTGCTGTAGAAATTTCTGACAATCTGAGGGCCCAAGCCAAATGTTTTCAGCCTCTTAAGGGGGAAGAGGCATTGTCGTGCCCTCATCACGACTGTGTCGGTGTGCACGGACCATGATAGATCATTACTGATGTGGACACCAAGGAACTTGAAGCTCTCGACCCGCTCCAATACAGCCTCATCGATGTGAATGGGGGCGTGCTCAGGCCTCTGTTTGAAGGAGAGGTTGTTGTTCTGGCACCACACTGCCAGATCTCTGACCTCCCTATAGGCTGTCTCATCCTTGTCGGTGATCAGGCTTACCACTGCCGTGTCGTGCGCAGCCACTCAGTCGTGGGTGAACAGGGAGTACAGGAGGGGACAAAGCACGTACCCCTGAGGGGCCCCCATGTTGAGGGTCAGCGTGGCAGATATGTTGTTACCTACCCTCACCAACTGGGGGCGTCCTATCAGTAAGTACAGGATCCAGTTGCTGAGGGAGACGTTCAGTCCCAGGGTCCTTACCTTAGTGTTACATTTCGTTGTGTCGCAAATCACACTCTTTACGGCAATATTTTTAGTCAATTGGACGACACTTTGCGTTCTTCCACACGTGCAGTGTGGAAAGAAATTTGTAACACAAACAAACACGGAGGAGAGTGAACGTGACACAGAGCACGGAGACACCTAAAAGAGAGGCTACTTCGGTCGCATGGACGTGGTTTGGGTATGAAAAGTCTTGACAAGGACCAGAAAACCGCCCTCTGCAAAATATGCCGCAGGCCGGTCCCGACAGCGGGCCGGTCCCGACATCGGGCCGGTCCCGACAGCGGGCCGGTCCCGACAGCGGGCCGGTCCCGACAGCGGGCCGGTCCCGACAGCGGGCCGGTCCCGACATCGGGCCGGTCCCGACAGCGGGCCGGTCCCGACATCGGGCCGGTCCCGACAGCGGGCCGGTCCCGACAGCGGGCCGGTCCCGACAGCGGGCCGGTCCCGACAGCGGGCCGGTCCCGACAGCAGGCCGGTCCCGACAGCAGGCTCAAACACCAGTAACCTTTTTTTACCACCTACGCAAGAATCATGTGAAACAGTACGAAGAGAGTCTACAGAAGAGACCCAAAAAGTACAGTCGAGTGCTGAAAACAAACCCGCGACTCAGGACTATTTATTTTGTTTACAACTATTGTTGAAGTGTTTTCTATTTACCTTTTTAGATTTTATACATTTATATTTTATATTTTGTTAAAATGCTTAGTTGAAAATGTGCACAAAGGTTCTAAATAAAAGGAGAAATAATCAAATATGAGTAAATACCTTTTTATTTGTTGAGTATAATTCAAAATGTTATAAGAAATAGGACTATACTTGTGGTTATTTTATATAAACTATTTATTCATTGAATTTACAGAAAGTGTGCTCTATCATGACGTGTATCGTTATCGGGAAATTAAATGACCTATATCGGGATATGAGATTTTGGTCATATCGCACAGCCCTAGCTGTGCCTCTTGTCCAAGTGGGAGAGGGCAGTGTGGAGTGCAATAGAGATTTCATCTGTTGAGGCGGTATGGACATTGGAGTGGGTCCAGGGTGTCTGGGATGATAGTGTTGATGTGTGTCATGACCAGCCTTTCAAAGTATTTCATGGCTACAGATGTGAGTGCTTACGGGGTGATAGTCATTTAGACAGGTTAGCATGGAGTTCTTGAGCACAGGGACTATGGTGGTCTGCTTGAAACATTTAGGTATTACAGGCTTGGTCAGGGAGAGGTTGAAAATGTCAGTGAAGACATTAGCCAGCTGGTCAGCACATGCTCTGAGTATGTTTCCTGGTAAACTCTGGCCCAGCGGCCTTGTGAATGTTAATCTGTTTAAAGGTCTTACTCACATCGGCAATGGCGAGTGTGATCACATAGTCGTCCCTAACAACTGATGCTCTCATGCATGTTTCAGTGTTGCTCACCTGGAAGCGAGCATATAAGGAATTTAGCTCATCTGGTTGGCTCGCATCACTGAGCAGCTCGCGGCTGGGTTTCCCTTTGTATTCCATGATAGTTTATAAGCACTGCCACACCCGATGAGCGCCAGAGCCAGTGTAGTAGTATTCGAACTTTGTTCTGTATTGGCGTTTGATGGTTCGTCAGAGGGCGTAGCGGGATTTCTTCTAAGCATCCGGAATAGTGTCCCACTCCATCAAAGCAGCAGCTCTAGCTTTAAGCTCAGTGTGGATGTTGCCTGTAATCTATGGCTTCTGGTTAGGATATGTACGTACGGTCACTGTGGGGACAAAGTAGTCTATGCACTTATTAATGAAACAGTCCTGTAGCTTAGCATCCGCTTCATCGGATTACTTCTGTATTGAGGTTCTTCCTGTTTGAGTTTTTGCTTGTAAACAGGAATCAGGAGAATATAGTTATGGTCAGATTTGCCAAATGGAGGGCGAGGGAGAACTTTGTCTCTGTGTGCGGAGTAAAGGTGATCCAGAGTTCTTTTCGCCTCTAGTTAAAAATTAGGTAAGACGAATTTCAATTTTCCTAAATTAAAATCACTGGCCACTAGGAGCGCCATCTCTGGATGAGAATTTCTTGTTTGCTTATGGCAAATCTAAAATCTAAAATCTCGTTGAGTGCGATCTTTGTGCCAGCATCGGTTTGTGGTAAAAAATAGACAGCTACGAAAAAATATGGATGAAAATGTCTTGGTAAATAGTGTGGTCTACAGCTTATCATGAGGTATTCTACCTCAGGCGAGCAGAACCTCGAGACTTCCTTAACATTAGAGATTGCGTACCAGCTGTTGTCAACAAAAGAGACACACACCTGTACATAGCCCATCTGTAAATAGCCCATCCAACTACCTCATCCCCATACTGTATTTATTTAAAAAATAACGTTTCTTAGAAACATAGGATATTACAGTTCTTCCGGTCACGCTGAAAGGATAGTCTCGAACGAAGCTCGTTCAGTTTGTTCTCCATTTAATATTATTTCGCCGCCGTAGTTTCATCAGGGTGCCCACATATCGGCATCTATATCACAGTCACGTTCTCTTCTGAGTGTCGGGGATTAGGGCCTGGTCTGGGGTGATCAGTATGTCCTGTGCCATTGCCTCAACATTTCTCCATTGGGACAATAGGGTCAGCAAAAGTAAAGGATTCATCCAAATCACGGTTAGTAACCGCTGTTCTGATGTCCAGAAGCTATTTAGTTAGCTGTTGTTGACTGATATACTGTAGGTAGCAGTATTAGGTAGCGTAGCTGCTGAGCAATCACAGCTAGCAGCTAGCTAGCTAGTTAACAACAAAAACATCAAGAAGTGACAAAGCAATCGACAAAAACAAATCCCATTTGTGAAATAATCAGTCTTTATGTATTGCTGTTATAGTAAAGTGCCCTAGTTGTTCCATAATGTTTTTCAAAAATCCTTATTCCAGCCATTTAACTTGGTTAAAGCTGCTGCATGGGTAAAACAAACCAAGCCTACCAGCCAGTACGTGCAGCCTTGCCCCATGTGGAATTGGTTGCTTATTTTGAATATCCAAGTGCATGAGTGTCTGAGCTGGTAAATCAGATACGCCCACACCATTCTATTGTTCCCTAACAGGCCTAGCAGAGGCGCAGAGAGAGGCTGCTTTTAACATTCTTAATTATATTTTTTGGGGGGGAAGGAAATCTATTTAATTCATGTTTTAATTAGGTATAGGTCATATTTCATAGAAACTTAGAACACTGGACAGCTACTTTAAATGTAGTTTTATAATTGACCAAAACAAGCAAACAAGAAGAAAATGGCAGTTGAAAAAAGGTCAAGTTTTTGCTGTGAGCCATTGGGGTAACCAAGGAAACCACTGGTTGTTTTCCCCCCAAGGGGTGGCGACGTTCTATCGGAAACCGACTGGGAGTATTGAGACAGAGGCTCAGGGTTCACCTTGTCTTAGGATTTATTCATAGCGTTGGTTTGGACTCTGCTACACGCACGCACGCACGCATATGCGCGCACGCACGCATATGCGCGCACGCACGCACGCACGCACGCACGCACGCACGCACGCACGCACGCACACACGCACACACACACACACACACACACACACACACACACACACACACACACACACACACACACACACACACACACACACACACACACACACACACACGTCCTCCCCTCCCCTACTAGGACACACCTCCCCTACTAGGACACACCTCCCCTACTAGGACACACCTGCCTACACATATATGTGTCTGGCTTTCAGTTCTTTCTTTCAGTTCTTTCTTTCAGTTCTTGCAGTCTGAATTTGTAAATGTGATATTTCACATGCCAACTGGTGTTTTCACGTCACTTAGGAGAAAATGTTGTTCATTTGCTACCGGCCAAAAAACATCACTATGGGAAAACAATGCTGATAATGACTGAAGTCTAGTGATAAACATGATATATGACGACTGACGTTTAATGATAAACATGAAATATGACGACTGAAGTCTAATGATAAACATGAAATATGACGACTGACGTTTAATGATAAACATGAAATATGACGACTGACGTTTAATGATAAACATGAAATATGATGACTGACGTTTAATGATAAACATGAAATATGACGACTGAAGTTTAATGATAAACATGAAATATGACGACTGAAGTCTAATGATAAACATGAAATATGACGACTGACGTTTAATGATAAACATGAAATATGATGACTGACGTTTAATGATAAACATGAAATATGACGACTGACGTTTAATGATAAACATGAAATATGATGACTGACGTTTAATGATAAACATGATATATGTTTTATATCTACAGCTTAACGGAGTGTAAATATGTTTAATTTAAGACCCCACAAACAATAAAGACAATGTCCTGTGATGTCAGATATCTGTTGTCAGACAGGTCTCATAACCAGCGTTTGGCCATAATGGGGTGGGTGGATGGGGGAGGATGAGGACGGGGGGGGGGAGAGGTGGGTAAAGAGGAGGGCTGGATTAGGATGTGTGTTTAAAATGAAAGGAGCACAGCCTGTCTCCCTCCACTGCCAGATTAGACAGAGTCTGTCTCCATCCACTCCCAGTTTAGACAGAGCCTGTCTCCATCCACTGCCAGTTTAGACAGAGCCTGTCTCCATCCACTTCCAGTTTAGACAGAGCCTGTCTCCCTCCACTGCCAGTTTAGACAGAGCCTGTCTCCATCCACTGCCAGTTGAGACAGCCTGTCTCCATCCACTGCCAGTTGAGACAAGCTGTCTCCATCCACTGCCAGTTTAGACAGAGTCTGTCTCCATCCACTGCCAGTTTAGACAGAGTCTGTCTCCATCCACTGCCAGTTTAGACAGAGTCTGTCTCCATCCACTGCCAGTTTAGACAGAGTCTGTCTCATCCACTGCCAGTTTAGACAGAGTCTGTATCCATCCACTGCCAGTTTAGACAGAGTCTGTCTTCATCCACTGCCAGTTTAGACAGAGTCTGTCTCCATCCACTGCCAGTTTAGACAGAGTCTGTCTTCATCCACTGCCAGTTTAGACAGAGTCTGTCTCCATCCACTGCCAGTTTAGACAGAGTCTGTCTCCATCCACTGCCAGTTTAGACAGAGTCTGTCTCCATCCACTGCCAGTTTAGACAGAGTCTGTCTCCATCCACTACCAGTTTAGACAGAGTCTGTCTCCATCCACTGCCAGTTGAGACAGAGTCTGTCTCCATCCACTGCCAGTTGAGACAAGCTGTCTCCATCCACTGCCAGTTTAGACAGAGTCTGTCTCCATCCACTGCCAGTTTAGACAGAGTCTGTCTCCATCCACTGCCAGTTTAGACAGAGTCTGTCTCCATCCACTGCCAGTTTAGACAGAGTCTGTCTCATCCACTGCCAGTTTAGACAGAGTCTGTCTCCATCCACTGCCAGTTTAGACAGAGTCTGTCTTCATCCACTGCCAGTTTAGACAGAGTCTGTCTCCATCCACTGCCAGTTTAGACAGAGTCTGTCTTCATCCACTGCCAGTTTAGACAGAGTCTGTCTCCATCCACTGCCAGTTTAGACAGAGTCTGTCTCCATCCACTGCCAGTTTAGACAGAGTCTGTCTTCATCCACTGCCAGTTTAGACAGAGTCTGTCTCCATCCACTGCCAGTTTAGACAGAGTCTGTCTCCATCCACTACCAGTTTAGACAGAGTCTGTCTCCATCCACTGCCAGTTGAGACAGAGTCTGTCTCCATCCACTGCCAGTTTAGACAGAGCCTGTCTCCATCCACTGCCAGTTTAGACAGAGTCTATCTCCATCCACTGCCAGTTTAGACAGAGTCTGTCTCCATCCACTGCCAGTTTAGACAGAGTCTGTCTCCATCCACTGCCAGTTTAGACAGCGTCTGTCTTCATCCACTGCCAGTTTAGACAGAGTCTGTCTACATCCACTGCCAGTTTAGACAGAGTCTGTCTCCATCCACTGCCAGTTTAGACAGAGTCTGTCTCCATCCACTGCCAGTTTAGACAGTCTGTCTCCAACCACTGCCAGTTGAGACAGCCTGTCTCCATCCACTGCCAGTTTAGACAGAGCCTGTCTCCATCCACTGCCAGTTGAGACAGGCTGTCTCCATCCACTGCCAGTTGAGACAGGCTGTCTCCATCCACTGCCAGTTGAGACAGGCTGTCTCCATCCACTGCCTGTTTAGACAGAGTCTGTCTCCATCCACTGCCAGTTTAGACAGAGTCTGTCTCCATCCACTGCCAGTTTAGACAGAGTCTGTCTCCATCCACTGCCAGTTTAGACAGAGTCTGTCTCCATCCACTGCCAGTTTAGACAGAGTCTGTCTCCATCCACTGCCAGTTTAGACAGAGTCTGTCTCCATCCACTGCCAGTTTAGACAGAGTCTGTCTTCATCCACTGCCAGTTTAGACAGAGTCTGTCTCCATCCACTGCCAGTTTAGACAGAGTCTGTCTCCATCCACTGCCAGTTTAGACAGTCTGTCTCCATCCACTGCCAGTTTAGACAGCCTTTCTCCATCCACTGCCAGTTGAGACAGAATCTGTCTCCATCCACTGCCAGTTTAGACAGAGTCTGTCTCCATCCACTGCCAGTTTAGACAGAGCCTGTCTCCATCCACTGCCAGTTTAGACAGAGTCTGTCTCCATCCACTGCCAGTTTTGACAGAGTCTGTCTCCATCCACTGCCAGTTTAGACAGAGTCTGTTTCCATCCACTGCCAGTTTAGACAGAGTCTGTCTCCATCCACTGCCAGTTCAGACAGAGTCTGTCTCCATCCACTGCCAGTTGAGACAGAGTCTGTCTCCATCCACTGCCAGTTGAGACAGAGTCTGTCTCCATCCACTGCCAGTTTAGACAGAGTCTGTCTCCATCCACTGCCAGTTTAGACAGAGTCTGTCTCCATCCACTGCCAGTTTAGACACAGCATCATGGAAATCACACTCACCAAACTATCGACCTAGCATGCTGCGTTGCAATGTCAGAGAGAGACACTTGCACGCACGCACACACACACACACACACACACACACACACACACACACACACACACACACACACACACACACACACACACACACACACACACACACACACACACACACACACACAGGTGAGTAAACAAGCGTCAATCCAATCTGAAGATTGTTTACTTTCGTCCTGCTGCAGAGTAATCACATTCTATGTTTGTTTATGTATCCCATGGGAATCGCTACGCTACACAGCATTTCTGCTGCAGGAGAGGCTTGGTGTGTGTGTTTGTGTCACTGTGTTCGTGTGTGTCACGCCCTGACTTGAGTTATCTCTGTTTTATTTTTATTTTGGTTAGGTCGGGGTGTGACTAGGGCGGGTACATTAGTTTTTGTATTGTCTAGGGTTTTTGTATGTCAAGGTTTGTTGTAGGTCTAGGTGATTTATATGTCTATGGTGGCCTGATATGGTTCACAATCAGAGGCAGCTGTTTATTGTTGTCTCTGATTGGGGATCATATTTAGGTAGCCATTTTCCCTTTTGTGTTTGTGGGTTCTTGTCTATGTTTAGTTGCCTGTTCAGCACTCATTTTGTATAGCTTCACGGTTCGTTTTGTTAATTTGTTCGTTTTGTTCAGTGTTCATTCTTAGAATAAAGAAGTCTCCTCCTTTTGACGGATGTGACAGTGTGTGTATATGTGTGTGTGTGTGTGTCACTGTGTATGTGTGTGTGTGTGTGCGTTTCTTGTTACAATAAACACCCTACTTTACTGCTTTCTATGTGTGTTTACCTTCTGTTCCAGTGTATTATCTGTGTGTTTTACCTTCTGTTCCAGTGTATTATCTGTGTGTTTTACCTTCTGTTCCAGTGTATTATCTGTGTGTTTTACCTTCTGTTCCAGTGTATTATCTGTGTGTTTTACCTTCTGTTCCAGAGTATTATCTGTGTGTTTTACCTTCTGTTCCAGTGTATTATCTGTGTGTTTTACCTTCTGTTCCAGTGTATTATCTGTGTGTTTTACCTTCTGTTCCAGTGTATTATCTGTGTGTTTTACCTTCTGTTCAAGAGTATTATCTGTGTGTTTTACCTTCTGTTCCAGTGTATTATCTGTGTGTTTTAGCTTCGGTTCCAGTGTATTATCTGTGTGTTTTACCTTCTGTTCCAGTGTATTATCTGTGTGTTTTACCTTCTGTTCCAGAGTTTTATCTGTGTGTTTTACCTGCTGTTCCAGAGTATTATCTGTGTGTTTTACCTTCTGTTCCAGTGTATTATCTGTGTGTTTTACCTTCTGTTCCAGTGTATTATCTGTGTGTTTTACCTTCTGTTCCAGTGTATTATCTGTGTGTTTTACCTTCTGTTCCAGTGTATTATCTGTGTGTTTTACCTTCTGTTCCAGTGTATTATCTGTGTGTTTTACCTTCTGTTCCAGTGTATTATCTGTGTGTTTTACCTTCTGTTCCAGTGTATTATCTGTGTGTTTTACCTTCTGTTCCAGTGTATTATTACAATGTGAATGAAAACTGACTTATTACAGCCCACAGGCTTCTCCTACCAGGTTACTGAAGGCTGTTTACCAGCTGTATCCTACCAGGTTACTGAAGGCTGTTTACCAGCTGTATCCTACCAGGTTACTGAAGGCTGTTTACCAGCTGTATCCTATCAGGTTACTGAAGGCTGTTTAACAGCTGTATCCTACCAGGTTACTGAAGGCTGTTTACCAGCTGTATCCTACCAGGTTAGTGAAGGCTGTGTAACAGCTGTATCCTACCAGGTTACTGAATGCTGTTTACCAGCTGCATCCTACCAGGTTACTGAAGGCTGTTTACCAGCTGTATCCTACCAGGTTACTGAAGGCTGTTTACCAGCTGTATCCTACCAGGTTACTGAAGGCTGTTTACCAGCTGTATCCTACCAGGTTACTGAAGGCTGTTTACCAGCTGTATCCTACCAGGTTACTGAAGGCTGTTTACCAGCTGTATCCTACCAGGTTACTGAAGGCTGTTTACCAGCTGTATCCTACCAGGTTACTGAAGGCTGTTTACCAGCTGTATCCTACCAGGTTACTGAAGGCTGTTTAACAGCTGTATCCTACCAGGTTACTGAAGGCTGTTTAACAGCTGTATCCTACCAGGTTACTGAAGGCTGTTTAACAGCTGTATCCTACCAGGTTACTGAAGGCTGTTTACCAGCTGTATCCTACCAGGTTACTGAAGGCTGTTTAACAGCTGTATCCTACCAGGTTACTGAAGGCTGTTTACCAGCTGTATCCTACCACCTATAAGAAGACAACTCAAACACACAGTACAGTAGGTTGACATGTGGTTAATTAATATCCAGGCCGATCACAGTTATGTTGGCCTCAACACTTTACATATTGCACTGTGTTGAGAGGAGGACGTGAATAGTGAATGCGTTTTAGCACTCTGATTTCTCAGGTTTTCAACCAGAATGGGAAAATAGAATATAAGTCCCAAATGACACCCTGTGGGCCCTTGTCAAAAGAAGTGTATAACAGGGAAGAGACTGCCATTTGGGACACAGACACAAATAAAACCTTGTTAAAAAATGGCGGAATGACAAGGATAAATGTAGAGTTGGTATTCATTTCTCGTAGATAATTACGCTCAAATTGTTAGCAAACATTTTAATCACGGGCTTGAATCTTAGCTAAATCTTGAATGATTATATTGCTGGCAGACTAAGGTTATAGCAATTGCTGGAATTTGTTGTTTTACATTCAAGCAGGTGTCCGTGTGAATAGAGGACAGGAGAGCAGCTGCATGGCTGTATAAGAGCTACTTGAAAATGTGCTTACTGTATGTACACACACATGCAGACAAACACACACACACACATAGCTGCAGACACACACACACACACACACACACGGCTGCAGACACACACACACACACACAGCTGCAGACACACACACACACACACACAGCTGCAGACACACACACACACACACACAGCTGCAGACACACACACACACACACACACACACACAGCTGCAGACACACACACACACACACACAGCTGCAGACACACACACAGCTGCAGACACACACACACACACACACACACACACACACACACACACACACACACACACACACACACACACACACACACACAGACAGCAGAGCCTTGCACACACTATCTAACCCTCGTCCATCTTACGAATCGAGCACCTTCTCTTAACTACATTACAGGGAAGATATAACTAGATATAGATATACTAGATATACGGGTAACTGACAAAAATAAAGGAAACACCGACATAATGTGTCGTTGTTATTTTCTACAGTCAAATGACCTTGTGGCCTCATGGGTGGAATGTTATTCATAATTTTCATAATTTCATCATTAATAAACATTAAAATCCAGTGTTTCTGTTTCATAGTTGTAACAAAGGTACTCCACAAATACATTTGATTGAACACTTGGTTGAAAAATAAAAAATACATGTTTTACATATAACCTATAGTAACTTAAACTAACAAAAATGTCTTCATAAACACAACCAAATGATTATTGTTGAGATAGTATATATGAAATGTATTAATTCCACTGTTAGTGTCACGTTCCTGACCTGTTTTCTGTTGTTTTGTATGTGTTTAGTTGGTCAGGACGTGAGCTGGGTGGGAATTCTATGTTGTGTGTCTAGTTTGTCTGTTTCTATGTCAGCCTAGTGTGGGTTCTCAATCAGAGACAGATGGTAGTCGTTGTCTCTGATTGAGACTCATATATAGGAGGCTTGTTTTGTGTTGGGATTTTGTGGGTGTTTGTTTCCTGTCTCAGTGTTTGTTCTGCACCAGATAGGACTGTCTCGGTTTTCACGGTTTGTTATTTTGTTATTTGTTAAGTGTTCATGGTTATTGTTTAATTAAACATGTTGAGCACTGGCTACGCTGCATTTTGGTCCTCTCCTTCACCCCTGGAAGAAAACCTTTACAGAAACACCCACCAAACCCGGACCAAGCAGCGTGGCAACGGGCAGCAGCAACAGCAGCAGCAGTACAAGGAGGAATGGACATGGGAGGAGATTCTGGACGGAGAGGGACCCTGGGCAGAGCCAGAGGAGTGTCGCCGTCCCAAAGCGGAGCTGGAGGCATCAAAAGCGGAGAGGCGGCATTATGAGGCGCTTGCAAGGCAGAGTGGCTGGAAACCCGAGAGGCTCACCCAAAAATTTCTTGGGGGGGGGCTAAAGGGGAGTGTGGCGAAGCCGGGTTGGATACCTGAGCCAACTCCCCGGGCTTACCGTGGAGTGAGAGGGCGTCGTACCGGTCAGACACCGTGTTATGCGGTAAAGCGCACGGTGTCCCCAGTACGCGTGCTTAGCCCAGTGCGGGCTATTCCACCTTGCCGCACTGGGAGGGCTAGGTTGGGCATCGAGCTGGATGTCATGAAGCCGGCCCAACGTATCTGGCCTCCAGTACGTCTCCTCGGGCCGGCGTACATGGCACCAGCCTTACAGGTGGTGTCCCCGGTTCGCCTGCATAGCCCAGTGCGGGTTGTTTCACCTCGCCGCACTGGCAGGGCTACGGGGACCATTCAACCTGGTAAGTTTGGAGAGGCTCGGTGCTCAAGAGCGCGTGTCCTCCTTCACGGTCCGGATTATCCGGCGCCACCTTCCCGCCCCAGCCCAGTACCACCAGTGCCTACACCACGCACCAGGCTTCCAGTGCATCGCCAGAGCCCTGTTCCTCCTCCCCGCACTCGCCCTGAGGTGCGTGCCCTCAGCCCGGTACCTCCAGTTCCGGCACCACGCATCAGGCCTATAGTGCGTCTCAGCCAGCCAGAGTCTGCCGTCTGCCCAGCGGTGCCTGAACTGCCCGTCTGCCCAGCGCCGTCTGAGCCATCCGTCTGCCCAGCGCCGTCTGAGCCATCCGTCTGCCCAGCGCCGTCTGAGCCATCCGTCTGCCCAGCGCCGTCTGAGCCATCCGTCTGCCCAGCGCCGTCTGAGCCATCCGTCTGCCCAGCGCCATCTGAGCCATCCGTCTGCCCAGCGCCATCTGAGCCATCCGTCTGCCCAGCGCCGTCTGAGCCATCCGTCTGCCCAGCGCCATTAGAGCCGCCCGTCTGTCCCGAGCCATTAGAGCCGTCCGTCAGTCAGGAGCCGCTAGAGCCGTCCGTCAGTCAGGAGCTGCCAGAGCCGCCAGCCAGTCAGGAGCTGCCAGAGACGCCAGCCAGTCAGGAGCTGCCAGAGACGCCAGCCAGTCAGGAGCTGCCAGAGACGCCAGCCAGTCAGGAGCTGCCAGAGACGCCAGCCAGTCAGGAGCTGCCAGAGACGCCAGCCAGTCAGGAGCTGCCAGAGCTGCCCTACAGTCATGAGCTGCCCTACAGTCATGAGCTGCCCTACAGTCATGAGCTGCCTTACAGTCATGAGCTGCCCTACAGTCATGAGCTGCCCTCCAGTCATGAGCTGCCCTCCAGTCATGAGCTGCCCTCCAGTCATGAGCTGCCCTCCAGTCATGAGCTGCCACTCAGTCCGGAGCTGCCACTCAGTCCGGAGCTGCCACTAGTCCGGAGTTACCTCTCTGTCCTGGGCTACCTCTCTGTCCTGGGCTACCTCTCTGTCCTGAGCTACCTCTTTGTCCTGAACTACCTCTCTGTCCTGAGTTGTCTCCTCTATTGTAGAGGGGAGTTGGTGAAGGTTCCTGGACCATGGTCGGGGGCGAGGGTCGCCACTCAAGGGACGCTAAGGAGGTGGACAAAGACAATGGTGGAGTGGTGCCCTCGTCCACCGCCGGAGCCGCCACCGCGGACAGATGCCCACCCAGACCCTCCCCTTGAGTTTTAGGGGTGCGCCCGGAGTTCGCACCTTGAGGGGGGGGTTCTGTCACGTTCCTGACCTGTTTTCTGTTGTTTTGTATGTGTTTAGTTGGTCAGGACGTGAGCTGGGTGGGAATTCTATGTTGTGTGTCTAGTTTGTCTGTTTCTATGTCAGCCTAGTGTGGGTTCTCAATCAGAGACAGATGGTAGTCGTTGTCTCTGATTGAGACTCATATATAGGAGGCTTGTTTTGTGTTGGGATTTTGTGGGTGTTTGTTTCCTGTCTCAGTGTTTGTTCTGCACCAGATAGGACTGTCTCGGTTTTCACGGTTTGTTATTTTGTTATTTGTTAAGTGTTCATGGTTATTGTTTAATTAAACATGTTGAGCACTGGCTACGCTGCATTTTGGTCCTCTCCTTCACCCCTGGAAGAAAACCTTTACAGTTAGAATGTTGTAGTCAGAACTCATTAGTTTGAAGGGGGAAGCGGTCCTGGTCTTACGAGGACGACGGGACACAACGACCCAAAACAAAACGACCCAAAACACCACGACCCAGAACACCACGACCCAGAACACCACGACCTAGAACACTCGACCCAGAACACCACGACCCAGAACACTACGACCCAGAACACCACGACCCAGAACACCACGACCCAAAACACTACGAACTAGAACACTCCGACCCAGAACACCACGACCTAGAACACAACGACCCAAAACAAAACGACCCAAAACACAACGACCCAAAATATCACGACCCAAAACACCACGACCTAGAACACTACGACCCAGAACACCACGACCCAGAACACCACGACCCAAAACACCACGACCTAGAACACTACGACCCAGAACACTACGACCTAGAACACTACGACCCAGAACACTACGACCCAGAACACCACGACCCAGAACACTACGACCCAGAACACCACGACCCAGAACACTACCACTGAGAACACCACGACCCAGAATATCATGACCCAGAACATCATGACCCAAAACAACTCGACCCAGAACACCACGACCCAGAACATCACGACACAGAACATCACAACCCAGAACAAAACGACCCAGAACACCACGACCCAGAACACCACCACCCAGAACACCACGACCCAGAACATCACGACCCAGAACACCACGACCCTGAACACCACGACCCAGAACACCACGACCCAAAACACCACGACCCAAAACACCACGACCCAAAACACCACGACCTAGAACACTACGACCCAGAACACTACGACCTAGAACACTACGACCCAGAACACCACGACCCAGAACACCACGACCCAAAACACCACGACCTAGAACACTACGACCCAGAACACTACGACCTAGAACACTACGACCCAGAACACCACGACCCAGAACACCACGACCCAGAACACTACGACCCAGAACACCACGACCCAGAACACTACAACTGAGAACACCACGACCCAGAATATCATGACCCAGAACATCATGACCCAAAACACCACGACCCAGAACACCACGACCCAGAACATCACGACACAGAACATCACAACCCAGAACAAAACGACCCAGAACACCACGACCCAGAACACCACCACCCCGAACACCACGACCCAGAACACTACGACCCAGAACACCACGACCCAGAACACACGCCCCAGAACACCACGACCCAGAACACCACGACCCAGAACACCACGACCCAGAACACCACGACCCAGAACATCAAGACCCAGAACACCACCATCCAGACCACCACCACCCAGAACACCACGACCCAGAACACCACGACCCTGAACACCACGACCCAGAACACCACGACCCAGAACACCACGACCCAGAACACCACCACCCAGAACACCACGACCCAGAACACCACGACCCAGAACACCACGACCCAGAACACCACGACCCAGAACACCACGACCCAGAACACCACGACCCAGAACACCACGACCCAAAACACCACGACCCAGAACACCACGACCCAGAACATCACGACCCAGAAGAGCACGACCCTGAACACCACGACCCAGAACACCACGACCCAAAACATCACCACCCAGAACACCACGACCCAGAAAACCATGACCCAGAACATCACGACCCAGAACACCACCATCCAGACCACCACCACCCAGAACACCACGACCCAGAACATCACGACCCAGAACACCACCACCCAGAACACCACCACCCAGAACACCACGACCCAGAACATCACGACCCAAAACACCACGACCCAAAACACCACGACCCAAAACACCACGACCCAGAACACCACGACCCAGAACACTACGACCCAGAACACCACAACTCAGAACACCAAGACTCAGAACAAAACAACCCAGAACATCACGACCCAGAACACCATGACTCAGAACAAAACGACCCAGAACACCATGACCCAGAACATCACAACCCAGAACAAAACAACCCAGAATATCACGACCCAAAACACCACGACCCAGAACAAAACGACCCAGAACACTATGACCCAGAAAACCACCACCCAGAACACCACGACCCAGAACATCACGACCCAGAACACCACGTCCCAGAACACTACAACCCAGAACACCACGACCCAGAACACTACCACTGAGAAAACCACAACCCAGAACATCACGACCCAGAACATCACGACCCAGAACAAAACGACCCAGAACACCACGACCCAGAACACCACGACCCAGAACAAAATGATCCAGAACACCACGACCCAGAACATCACAACCCAGAACAAAACAACCCAGAACATCACGACCCAGAACATCACGACCAGAACAAAACGACCCAGAACATCACGACCCAAAACACCACGACCCAGAACAAAACGACCCAGAACACCACGACCCAGAACACCACCACCCAGAACACCATGACCCAGAACATCACAACCCAGAACACCACAACCCAGAACACTACCACTGAGAAATCCACGACCCAGAACATCACGACCCAGAACATCACGACCCAGAACATCACGACCCAGAACAAAATGACCCAGAACACCACGACCCAGAACACCACGACCCAGAACATCACGACCCAGAACACCACGACCCAGAACACCACGACCCAGAACATCACAACCAGAACAAAACAACCCAGAACAAAACGACCCAGAACACCACGACCCAGAACAGCACGACCCAGAACAAAACGACCCAGAACAAAACGACCCAGAACAAAACGACCCAGAACAGATTCTACAAGCGTCTGGAATTCTATTGCAGGGATGCAACACCATTCCAGAATCTTCCATAAGTGTTCGGTTGGGTTGAGATATGGTGACTGAGACGGCCATGGCATATGGTTTACATCGTTTTCACGCTCATCAAACCACCCAGTGACCCCTCGTGTCCTGTGGATGGGGGGGGGTTGTCATCCTATGTGAGCATAGCCATATTAGCCAAAATAATGGCCAGTATTTTTATACATGACCCTAAGCATGATGTGATGTTAATTGCTTAATTAACTCAGGAACCACACCTCTGAGGAAGCACCTGCTTTCAATATTCATTATATCCCTCATTTACTTAAGTGTTTCAAATATATTGTGGCATTTACATGTATCTATCACCTCACCCAACAGAGAAACACCATTATATCTCCTGACCCCACAGAGCAACACCATTATATCTCCTGAACCCACAGATTAACACCATTATATCTCCTGACCCCACAGAATAACACCATTATATCTCCTGACCCCACAGAATAACACCATTATATCTCCTGACCCCACAGAATAACACCATTATATCTCCTGACCCCACAGAGCAACACCATTATATCTCCTGACCCCACAGAATAACACCATTATATCTCCTGACCCCACAGATTAACACCATTATATCTCCTGACCCCACAGAATAACACCATTATATCTCCTGACCCCACAGAATAACACCATTATATCTCCTGACCCCACAGAATAACACCATTATATCTCCTGACCCCACAGAATAACACCATTATATCTCCTGACCCCACAGAATAACACCATTATATCTCCTGACCCCACAGAGCAACACCATTATATCTCCTGAACCCACAGAATAACACCATTATATCTCCTGACCCCACAGAATAACACCATTATATCTCCTGACCCCACAGAATAACACCATTATATCTCCTGACCCCACAGAGCAACACCATTATATCTCCTGACCCCACAGAGCATCACCATTATATCTCCTGACCCCACAGAGCAACACCATTATATCTCCTGACCCCACAGAGCATCACCATTATATCTCCTGACCCCACAGAGCCACACCATCATATCTCCTGACCCCACAGATTAACACCATTATATCTCCTGACCCCACAGAGCAACACCATTATATCTCCTGACCCCACAGAATATCACCATTATATCTCCTGACCCCACAGATTAACACCATTATATCTCCTGACCCCACAGAATAACACCATTATATCTCCTGACCCCACAGAGCATCACCATTATATCTCCTGACCCCACAGAGCAACACCATTATATCTCCTGACCCCACAGATTAACACCATTATATCTCCTGACCCACAGATTAACACCATTATATCTCCTGACCCCACAGAGCAACACCATTATATCTCCTGACCCCACAGAGCATCACCATTATATCTCCTGACCCCACAGATTAACACCATTATTTTCCTGACCCCACAGAATAACACCATTATATCTCCTGACCCCACAGATTAACACCATTATATCTCCTGACCCCACAGAGCAACACCATTATATCTCCTGACCCCACAGAGCAACACCATTATATCTCCTGACCCCACAGAGAAACACCATTATATCTCCTGACCCCATAGAGCATCACCATTATATCTCCTGACCCCACAGAATAACACCATTATATCTCCTGACCCCACAGAATAACACCATTATATCTCCTGACCCCACAGAGCATCACCATCATATCTCCTGACCCCACAGAATAACACCATTATATCTCCTGACCCCACAGAGCAACACCATTATATCTCCTGACCCCACAGAGCAACACCATTATATCTCCTGACCCCACAGAGCAACACCATTATATCTCCTGACCCCACAGAATAACACCATTATATCTCCTGACCCCACAGAGCAACACCATTATATCTCCTGACCCCACAGAGCAACACCATTTCTCTCCTGACCCCACAGAACAACACCATTATATCTCCTGACCCCACAGAGCAACACCATTATATCTCCTGACCCCACATAGCAACACCATTATATCTCCTGACCCCACAGAGCATCACCATTATATCTCCTGACCCCACAGAGCAACACCATTATATCTCCTGACCCCACAGAGCAACACCATTATATCTCCTGACCCCACAGAGCAACACCATTATATCTCCTGACCCCACAGAGCAACACCATTATATCTCCTGACCCCACAGAATAACACCATTATATAATAGAAGTCTGGGAAGTCTGTGAAAAATGCAGTGTGTGTGTGTGTGTGTGTGTGTGTGTGTGTGTGTGTGTGTGTGTGTGTGTGTGTGTGTGTGTGTGCGTGTGTGCGTGCGTGTGTGTGTGTGTGTGTGTGCGGTGTGTGTGTGTGTGTGTGTGTGCGGTGTGTGTGTGTGTGTGTGTGTGTTCCTCTTCCCCTTGTTCCCATTCAACTCACCCTGTACCTTAACTCCTTTAGTGAGAAATTACATCTCTTAATGTGAGAGAATAAAGTTAACCACTCGTCTCTCCTGAGCAGGTCATTCTATCCATAACCTATATTCTCAGTATCATGATTCATACTGGATGAAAAACGGGGTAATCAGATCAAATGTATTTTTTACATCAGCAGATGTCACAAAGTGCTTATACAGAAATCCAGCCTAAAAACCCCAAACAGCAAGCAATGCAGGTGTAGAAGCACTGTGGTTAGGAAAAACTCCCTAGAAAGGTGAGAACCCAGGAAGAAACCTAGAGAGGAACCAGGCTCTGAGGGGTGGCCAGTCTTCTTCTGGCTGTGCCGGGTGGAGATTATAACAGAACATGGCCATTAAGGCCAGATTGTTCTTCAATATGTTAAATCATTCATAGATGACGATTAAGGTGAAATACTAATCACATTAGTTGTTGAGGGTGCAACAGGTCAGTACCTCAGGGGTAAATGTCAGTCGACTTTTCATATCCAAGCATTCAGAGGTCGAGACAGAAGGTGCGGGAACGGACGGAGAGAGAGAGAGAGAACGAGAGCGAGAGCAAAGGTCCGGGACAATCTCTCTTATTCATACGTTTAGCCACAAGCCACCACAAACTTTCCTAAAATGAATGTTCCATTAAAAGCATCAAGCCGTCATTATGTTACAAAATGTCAATAATGTTATGAAATTTCAATAACTATTGTTTAGACTTACTCTGTCTTATCCTGTCGAAATTGTTTAGTGGTTTTCTGAGTTGTGTGCCAGATGGCACCCTATTCCCGATATATAGTGCACTACTTTAGACCAGAGCCCTAAGGAACCCTATTCCCTATATAGTACACTACTTTAGACCAGAGCCCTATGGAACCCTATTCCCTATTATAGTGCACTACTTTAGACCAGAGCCCTATAAAGAAATAGGGTGCCATTTGGGATGTAAACTATAATGTTCAATCCAACGTGACCGGATCTGGAAGGTCGCTCTGGAAAATCACTATAATCCAGTTTAATCCATTGTTCCATCACCACGAGGCGTTAGAGTAGATTAATTTCCCCACTGAGCAGTTTGAGAGACACCTTTTAAAAAAAACATGTTTACCTTTCATTTAACTAGGCAAGTAAGCTAACAACTTCTTATGGCTGCAATCCCGTTAACGGGATGATATGACAACAGCCAGTGAAAGTGCAGGGCGTCAAATTCAAAAAACAGAAATCTCATAATTAAAATTCCTCAGACATACATATGTCTTATATCATTTTAAAGGTAATCTTGTTGTTAATCCCACCAAAGTGTCCGATTTCAAATATGCTTTTCAGCGAAAGCACTACAAGCGATTATGTTAGGTCACACCAAACCACAATAAGCACAGCCATTTTTCCAGCGAAAGATAGCATTCACAAAAAACACAAATAGAGATAAAATGAATCACTAACCTTTGATGATCTTCATCAGATGACACTCATAGGACTTTATGTTACACAATACATGTATGATAAATTTCATATTTATATTTAAAAAATCAGATTTTTTGGCGCGTTACATTCACTTGTTCCAAAAACATCGAGGGATTTTGCATAGCCAAATCGTTTCAACAGAAATACTCATCATAAATGTAGATGATAATACAAGTTATACACATGGAATTATAGATATACCTCTCCTTAATGCAACCGATGTGTCAGATTTCAAAAAACCTTTACGGAAAAAGCAAACCATGCAATAATCTGAGACAGAGCTCAGAACAATAGCCAAATTAGCCACCATGTTGGAGTCAACAGAAACCAGAAATTACATGATAAATATTCCCTTACCTTTGATGATCTTCATCAGAATGCACTCCCAGGAATCCCAGGTCCACAATAAATGCTTGATTTGTTCGATAATGTCCGTTATTTATGTCCAATTAGCTACTTTGGTTAGCACGTTTGGTAAACAATTCCAAAGTCACGAAGCGCGTTCACTAAAACCTGATGAAATGTCCAAAAGTTCCGTAACAGTCAGTAGAAACATGTCAAACGATGTACTGAATCAATCTTTAGAATGTTGTTAACATAAATCTTGAATAACGTTCCAACCGGAGAATTACATTGACTTCAGATGAGCGATGGAACGGAGGTCCTCCTCACATGAATGCGCCTGGTCAAAGAATGTTCACCTCATGGCAGTGGTGACTCATTCTACTCTCATTCGGCTCCTCTTCACAGTGGAGTCATCAGACAAAGTTCTACAGACTGTTGACATCTAGTGGAAGCCGTAGGAAGTGAAAACTCATGTATTTCTCGCTGTGATTTCAATGGGATCTTGGTTGAAACTCCACCAGCCTCAGAATGTCCACTTCCTGTTTGTCTCAGGTTTTTGCCTGCCATATGAGTTCTGTTATACTCACAGACATAATTCAAACAGTTTTAGAAACTTCTGATTGTTTTTCATCCAATACTAATAATATGCATATAATAGTAACTGGGACTGAGGAGCAGACCGTTTTCTCTGGGCACCTTTCATCCAAGCTACTCAATACTGCCCCTGCAGCCATAAGAAGTTAATGACAAATTCTTATTTTCAATGACAGCCTAGGAACAGTTAACTGCTTTGTTAAGGGGCAGAAGGACAGATTTTTACCTTGTCGGCTCGGGGATTCGAGCTTGCAACCTTTCGGTTACTAGTCCAACGCTCGAATCACTAGGCTACCTGCCGCCTCCACACTCTAACCACTAGGCTACCTGCCGCCTCTACGCTCTAACCACTAGGCTACCTGCCGCCTCTACGCTCTAACCACTAGGCTACCTGCCGCCTCTACACTCTAACCACTAGGCTACCTGCCGCCTCTACACTCTAACCACTAGGCTACCTGCTGCCTCTACACTCTAACCACTAGACTACCTGCCGCCTCTACACTCTAATCACTAGCCTACCTGCCGCCTCCACACTCTAACCACTAGGCTACCTGCCGCCTCTACGCTCTAACCACTAGGCTACCTGCCGCCTCTACACTCTAACCACTAGGCTACCTGCCGCCTCTACACTCTAACCACTAGGCTACCTGCCGCCTCTACACTCTAACCACTAGACTACCTGCCGCCTCTACACTCTAACCACTAGGCTACCTGCCGCCTCTACATTCTAACCACTAGGCTACCTGCCGCCTCTACGCTCTAACCACTAGGCTACCTGCCGCCTCTACACTCTAACCACTAGACTACCTGCCGCCCCTTCCATTATCTTCTGAAGGTGACTCTTTATTACATCTAGTCTAGACTAGCCGATGCCGTGGCAGCTAGATTCACATTTAATTTATATCGTATTGTTCCGTTTCTATCCACCAATAGAAATAGCTATATCTACGTAGTCACAAAGCTATGGTGAGGTGAGCGATCCTTGACTTGCTATTCACTGACAACTGCTACTCTTTGACAGAAAATACTATTAGTAAACGAATAGGAATAACTCTGTCTCAGACCTACACTTCTGCTTTTGAATGGGCGTTCTATCTCTCAGGGTTTCTACTGCAAATGGTGAAATAAACTAGTAAGGAAAGGGGGATATCTAGTCAGTTGTCCAACTGAATGTATTCAACTGAAAAGTGTCTTCCCACATTTAACCCAACCCCTCTGAATCAGAGAGGTGCGGGGGGGGGGGGGGGGGGGGGGGGCTACCTTAGTCGACATCCACGTCTTCAGCGCCCCGGAGAACAGTAGGTTAACTACCTTGCGGTATCCAGGTTAACAGAAAAACACTGAGATAAGACAAGGATTAGTAGAATAAGTCCAAGACTGGAACATCTAGGCAAAGATCTGGCATGCACTTCCCTCTCTTTATCCACTTACTTCCTAAAAACCCTATCTATCAGCCTCAACTAGCAGGAGGGAGAGCAGAGTACAGCAGAAGAGAGGAAACAAGCCCTCCTCAGAAGCCAAACGGAGCACGTTGGGCCCCAGCCACTGAAGCCTGTAGGGGACCCAGCCACTGCAAGCTGTTTTTTCTGAAACACAACACAACTTTTGGCCTGTACTAAATCCCTCTGCCACTCCAGGGATCCACTCTGGCATAAACAGGCTGTCTGGTAGCAGCACGGCAGCTCATTCCTGATTCTAGCAATGTGTTTAATCAAGCGTTCAGGTTCATACAGACAGACCCAACTAGCTGGAGGGGGAAGTAGAGATATTTCAGTCCATAAAATAGAGCTCCTGTGGGTCTCAGAGTGAAGAGTACGTCAACTTTTGAAAGTCCAACAGCCCAACTCGTCAGACCAATATTTAAAAATAAAAAAATTCTGATGGTGCAATCTACTTAAAGAGTTGACATTTTGCAAATGATACACATGATATACATGTGTTAATTGAAAAGCATTCCAGGTGACTACCTCGTGATGCTGGTTGAGAGAATGACAAGAGTGTGCAAACCTGTCATCAAGTCAAAGGGTGACTACATTGAAGAATCTCAAAAATGTAATATATTTTGATTTGTTTAACACTTTATTGGTTACTACATGATTCCATATGTGTTATTTAAACTATTTGATGTGTTCACTATTATTCTACAATGTAAAAAATAGTAAAAAATCAAGAAAAACCCTGAAATGAGTAGGTGTGTCCAAACTTTTGACAGGTACTGTATACTTACACACATTATATATCTTGAATGACAAAATGCATGTACTCACTCTTGACAGGACTACTTCCAAGGAGATGTTCTGTGGAGGGCCACTTGGTACTGTGGAGGAGAAACATAGAAACACGTGAGTCTTGAAATACAAACAGCTTTACCGCATGTGTAACAGATGTGGCAGTTCAGCAATTGATGAGTGAAGACCTATTACAGTCCTATCGTGATGAAGTAGACCAACATGCAGAGCACTGAACACCTCATTAACATAAATATGTCATTCCACTTTGGAGCACTGAACACTTAATTAACATAAATATGTCATTCCACTGCAGAGCACTGAACACTTAATTAACATAAATATGTCATTCCACTTTGGAGCACTGAACACTTAATTAACATAAATATGTCACTCCACTGCAGAGCACTGAACACTTAATTAACATACATCTGTCATTCCACTATAGAGCACTGAACACTTAATGAACATACATCTGTCATTCCACTATAGAGCACTGAACACTTAATGAACATACATCTGTCATTCCACTATAGAGCACTGAACACTTGAAGAATAATTAAAAGACAACTTTTTTCCATCTTTGGTAACATTGCAAAAATCTGAAACTTTTTGTGCCAAAAAGGATGCAGAAAAGGTCATCCATGCTTTTGTCACTTCTAGATTAAAGTACTGCAATGCTCAACCTTCCGGCTACCCGGATAAAGCACCAAATAAACTAGTGCTAAACACGGCTGCTAGAATCTTGACTAGAACCCACAAATGTGATCATATTACTCCAGTGCTAGCCTCTCTACACTGGCTTCCTGTTAAGGCAAGGGCTGATTTCAAGGTTTTACTGCTAACCTACAAAGCATTACATGGGCTTGCTCCTACCTATCTCTCTGATTGGTCCTGTCATACATACCTACACGTACGCTACGGTCACAAGATGCAGGCCTCCTTATTGTCACTAGAATTTCTAAGCAAACAGCTGGTGGCAGGGCTTTCTCCTATAGAGCTCCATTTTTATGGAATGGTCTGCCTATCCATGTAAGAGACGCAGACTCGGTCTCGACCTTTAAGTCTCTACTGAAGACTCATCTCTTCAGTAGGTCCTATGATTGAGCGTAGTCTGGCCCATGGGTGGGAAGGTGAACGGCAAGGCACTGGAGCGACGAACCGCCCTTGCTGTCTCTGCCTGGCCGGTTCCCCTCTCTCCACTGGGATTCTCTGCCTCTAACCTTATTACAGGGGCTGAGTCACTGGCCTACTGGTGCTCTTCCATACTGTCCCTAGGAGGGGTGCGTCACTTGAGTGGGTTGAGTCACTGATGTGATCTTCCTGTACGGGTTGGCGCCGCCTTGGGTTCGTGCCGTGTGGGAGATCTTCGTGGGCTATACTCGGCATTGTCTCAGGGTAGAAGTTGGTGGTCTTTTGATATCCCTCTAGTGGTGTGGGGGCTGTGCTTTGGCAAAGTGGGTGGGGTTATATCCTGCCTGGTTGGCCCTGTCTGGGGGTATCCTCGGACGGGATCCCAGTGTCCCCCGATCCACCACTGTCTCAGCCTCCAGTATTTATGCTGCAATAGTTTATGTGTCGGGGGGCTAGGGTCAGTCTGTTATGTCTGGTGTAATTCTCCTGTCTTATCTGGTGTCCTGTGTGATTTTAAGTATGCTCCCTCTAATTCTCTCTCTCTCTCTCCCCTCCCGGAGGACCTGAGCCCTAGGACCATGCCTCAGGACGACCTGGCCTGATGACTCCTTGCTGTCCCCAGTCGACCTGGTCGTGTTGCTGCTCCAGTTGCAACTGTTCTGCCTGCGGCTATGGTACCCTGACCTTTTCACCGGATGTGCTACCTTGTTTCGACTCTCTCTCTCTACCGCACCTGCTGTCTCGCACCTGCTGTCTCGCACCTGCTGTCTCGCACCTGCTGTCTCGCACTTGCTGACCCTATCACCCTCTACAACCACTGTGATTATTATTATTTGACCATGCTCGTCATCTATGAAAGTTTGAACATCTTGGCCATGTTCTGTTATAATCTCCACCCGGCACAGCCAGAAGAGGACTGGCCACCCCTCATAGCCTGGTTCCTCTCTAGGTTTCTTCCTAGGTTTTGGCCTTTCTAGGGAGTTTTTCCTAACCACCGTGCTTCTACACCTGCATTGCTTGCTGTTTGGGGTTTTAGGCTGGGTTTCTGTACAGCACTTTGTGACATCAGCTGACGTAAAAAGGGCTTTATAAATACATTTCATTGATTGTTTGATTACAGTTTTTCTCAATCGCTTTGGCTAACTTTTTTGAAACAGTCTTAACATTCTCTAAACTGTAAGGGCAATTGTCACAACTGTTTTGTGGGACATCACAACTCTATTGCATGTCTGCAAAATGTAGTAACTCAGCCAAAACATTTAATTCATGCTTCAAAACCTAGTTATTGTGTCAGTAAAATGGCCAATGACACCAAAATGACAAGTTGTTTTGTCATCGTGTAAAAGGCCCTACTGGTAAAAATGTTTAGATGTTTTTTCACCCTGGAAATGTTTTTATATATAAATGTCCGTTTTGTTGACACTGACTGCTTACTGTACTATACCAGAAGGTCAGTTGTGTCTTGCTGAATGCTACTGAGCTTTCTATATACCGATTTCAACAGTAGGTCAAAGTTCACCGGGAAAAGTCAATACTGTACAATACTGTAGTACACAGAAAAAGGACATGCATATTTGTATATATACAGTACATTTATTTTTTTAGCAACGTGTTACACCTACATAGAACATTCACATTTGAGTGTCCATTTTCACATACAGTTGAAGTCGGGGGTTTACATACACTTAAGTTCAGCAAATCAGCGAGTCGGAAATTTCAGGGTTTCCTAGTTCCGACTAGAATATACAGTTGAAGTAGAAAGTTTACATACACTTAGGTTGGAGTCATTAAAACTCGTTTTTCAACAACTCCAGAAATTTCTTGTTAACAAACTATAGTTTTGGCAAGTCAGTTAGGACATCTACTTTGTGCATGACACAAGTAATTCTTCCAACAATTGTTAACAGACAGATTATTTCACTTATAATTCACTGTATAACAATTCCAGTGAGTCAGAAGTTTACATACACTAAGTTGACTGTGCCTTTAAAAAGCTTGGAAAATTCCAGAAAATTATGTCATGGCTTTAGAAGCTTCTGATAGGCTAATTGACATCATTTGAGTCAATTGGAGGTGTACCTGTGGATGTATTTCAAGGCCTACCTTCAAAATCAGTGCCTCTTTGCTTGACATCATGGGAAAATCAAAAGAAATCAGCCAAGACCTCAGAAAGAAAATTGTAGACCTCCACAAGTCTGGATCATACTTGGGAGCAATTTCCAAACGCCTGAAGGTACCACGTTCATCTGTACAAACAATAGAACGCAAGTATAAACACCATGGGACCACGCAGCCGTCATACCGCTCAGGAAGGAGACGCGTTCTGTCTCCTAGAGATGAACGTACTTTGGTGCGAAAAGCACAAATCAATCCCAGAACAACAGCAAAGGACCTTGTGAAGATGCTGGAGGAAACAGGTACAAAAGTATCTATATCCACAGTAAAACGAGTCCTATATCGACATAACCTGAAAGGCCGCTCAGCAAGGAAGAAGCCACTGCTCCAAAACAGCCATAAAAAAGCCAGACTACGGTTTGCAACTGCACATGGGGACAAAGATCGTACTTTTTGGAAAAATGTCCTCTGGTCTGAAATAGAACTGTTTGGCCATAATGACCATCGTTATGTTTGGAGGAAAAAGCCGAAGAACACCATCCCAACTGTGAAGCACGGGGGTGGCAGCATCATGTTGTGGGGGTGCTTTTCTGCAGGAGGGACTGGTGCACTTCACAAAATAGATGGCATCATGAGGAGCGAAATATATGTGGATATATTGAAGCAACATCTCAAGACATCAGTCAGGAAGTTAATGCTTGGTCGCAAATGCGTCTTCCAAATGGACAATGACCCCAAGCATACTTCCAAAGTTGTGGCAAAATGGCTTAAGGACAACAAAGTCAAGGGATTGGAGTGGCCATCACAAAGCCCTGACCTCAATCCCATAGAAAATTTGTGGGCAGAACTGAAAAAGCGTGTGAGAGCAAGGAGGCCTACAAACCTGACTCAGTTACACCAGCTCTTTCAGGAGGAATGGGACAAAATTCACCCAACTTATTGTGGGAAGCTTTTGGAAGTCTACCCAAAATGTTTGACCCAAGTTAAACAATTTAAAGGCAATGCTACCAAATACTAATTGAGTATATGTATTCTTCTGACCCACTGGGAATGTGATGAAAGAAATAAAAGCTGAAATAAATCATTCTCTCTACTATTATTCTGACATTTAACATTCTTAAAATAAAGTGGGGATCCTAAATGACCTAAAAAAGGGAATTTTTACTCGGATTAAATGTCAGGAATTGTGAAAAACTGAGTTTAAATGTATTTGGCTAAGGTGTATGTAAACTTTCGACTTTGACTGTATTTCTTACATGTAAAGTCATATATAGTGAACCGAACATTTGCCACAAAATGACATCTATGCTACAAAAACAAATAAGAGCCCAGAAACAATGAAAACGGTTGTTCCCGTAAAAAACACTTCATTGTATCTCCTCACATAACAAAACAAGTTCCCATCTTCTTGGTGGACATCCTGTTGCTCTTGTTGGTCTTGCCAGAGATTTTCATCAACATCACATCTGATGTTTTCTTTCAGGTACGGATGAAGTGGCCGTGTCCCAAATTGCACTACTTTTGACCAGGGCCCAATATGGCTCTATTCAAAAGTAGTGCACTATATAGGGAAAAGGTTGCCATTTGGAACAAATCCCTAGTCTGAGATCATTGAGAACAAAGGAAATGGTGGCATTAAAGAGACTTCATCAGGCTTATCTACGACAGGTCCTCTCCGGCCCGGCCAATGGGCATGCAGGATAGAAACGACCCCTTTAGAATCTTTAGAATGACCTGATTAAGTAACATGAATGACATGTAACAAGACTGACCTTTATACAGAACTCATCCATCATGACAGCATTCTATACACTCAGAGGAAGAGGCCACTGGAGACCACCATACTTTAAACAGCTATTATAATGGAGGGGGTGGGGTGGGGTGGGGGCCATGAAAATAACTGCCATCACCTGTTATGGGGGGGGGGGTTTACGACAAGAAACATTACACATATATTTTGAAACTGCTTGTGGATATGTGAATCAAAAAGGTATTAAAGGGACAGTATGATATTCGGTGAAGGAATGTTGGCGTACCCATAGTCGTTGCAGTCATTGCGCTAATGCTAGTTAGCATTGGCTCGCAAAACTATCTCTAACTTCCTTCGTACTGTCATGATTCTCCTGTGATGATCTGAAGGATCAGGTCACAGTGGGTCCTCTCTACAGCGTGCTCTCTCTCGTAGAGGAGGAATGTCATGACTCTCCTGTGACGATCTGAAGGATCAGGTCACAGTGGGTCCTCTCTACAGCGTGCTCTCTCTCGTAGAGGAGGAATGTCATGACTCTCCTGTGACGATCTGAAGGATCAGGTTACAGTGGGTCCTCTCTACAGCGTGCTCTGTCTCGTAGAGGGGAAATGAAGGGGAGAGCAGGAAGTCGGCTGTTTTTTGACGGTCGTAAATACCTAAACTCCTTTCCCCACTCTGCCAAGATGAACGTTGAGAATCCCTTTGTTACCACAGAGAAAGACATTGCAGTACGGTAACCTCACAAGGTCTTCTAATGTAACAATATTTCTCTATTCCAACCAGTTGGAATGGTCCGTGGGCATTTAAACAATAATCATGTCCAACATTTCCTGCATGGTGATATCATTAAAGACGTTATAACGGAAACATTGTAACTTTAAGAGCTTTCACAATGTATCAGATTTACATCGAAATGTTGTGGAATGTATATGATTAAATATGAAACTATTTGTGAGAAGATGTAATGTGATGTCGGGCTTCTAAACAAGAAACTTGTTTAGATATAACGTTTTAACTAGTCAGTGGACACGCCCCGTGAGCCCAAACATTACACCAGGCGTCATGGAACTGCCCTCCAGGCTTATAAAGGACTCCTGACAAAATGTTCATTAGATCAGAAAACATGAAGCGGTAGCTACACGTTGAAATGGTTGGCAACTCTACAAAAGTCAAAAACGCAACGACGGGAGTTCCCACTTTGAAACGGCTGGAACTCAAACTTTCAAAAGAGAATAAGTACTACTCGATGCCAAAGAGACCCACGGTAAGCCGGACGTCTCGAATGGTTAAGAAATCTGCAAACTAGAGTCAATTATTCAGGCTGCAGCTGTTGAAATACTTTAGTCTGTTAAACACATCCGTTCTAAGAACAGTTCCGAACAGTACTCTGAAGTATCCAATATAACAACTACAACCACGAAAGATCTTGGGACTTCTGGAGAACGCAACCAGAGACTCTCTGATGAACTATTATCCAGCAGACGGACCGGCGACAGCAGAGAGGGACAACACAGGCATACACTCGTAAATATGTAAATTACTATTTCTTTTCGAATGAGCGGCTGTTCACGTTAAAAGTATTAGCATTTAATGAGTGCAATTATCAACTGTATTACAGTGAATCATCTTTGAGTTTCCCGCTCTTGAACTGTCCCCACCTCTTTCCTTTGTCTACCAAGCCGTCATATCGGCTTAGCCCACTAGGGACTTTTCTATTATGTCAGTAAACAATGTATGACCTATAGTGTGTGTGTGTGTTTATGTAATTCTGGGATTTATTTAAGTTAGTTAGTACATAAATAATTAAGCCAATTTGTATATCGCTGATTCATGATCTAGGCTAGGGTTCGTGCAGATATCCAAGGGTTTGCGACATTCAGAATATGACTGATGAGGTAATAATACATTAATAAGTGACTGTAATTGATATGATATGAAAATATCGGAAGAGTTAATTCGTGATATAAATACTCTTTAAACATTTTCCCGTGGTGCCCCTACTTCCTATTTAATTCAAGTGACACGATTAGTTTAATCGCATAATTAAATTACACATAGAGAATTGATTTAATAATATAAAGTCTTCACATTTAACGTTATTCAACGCTACGACAATACTGTACTCAGAGACATTCAACCATTATCCGCGAGTTCATCTGACTCTGAGGAAGTAATTGCCAGAATCTCGCACTATCCCTTTAAGCAAGAAGTACTATAGCCATTTCAAGTGTAAATTATTTTAACCCAGTTATGATTTTTATTGTTATCAGTTATCAGCGACAGCTCGATACTATCAAATATAGGATTTACAAAACTGTTTTTTTGCAGATTAGACTATTCAGCTCATACAATTGACTGGAGAGGTGTAGTGAGCATTGTTCTGGCAGTACACAGTCCACAGGTGGTGTTGGATACTAAGGAGGTTGGTGTCATGGCATGGCATGGCATGTGTGAGGCCAGCCGGGTACGGGTGCGTTGGGACCGAACTACCAGAATGGCATGGAGCCGTGGTGGACGAGTGACTGGCGTGTGGACTGGCGGCATGTAGGAGGCGAAAGGTCATTAATTACCTTGGAGAGAGAAAGGAGAAGCCAGCCGGCAGTAAAGAGAGAAAGAGAAGTGGCTGCAGCCGGCCCGGTGGATTCATTACGACAGCATTAATTAAGCAGGAGGTAGAAAAGGCAGCTCTTGGGGCTCATTTGAAACATTCAGCAAGCCACAGCTAATGGGATCTGACTGAAGATACTTGACTGCAGCCCTCGTAACCCTCTCAGCTCTGCAATGAAGGTAATGCGATGAGACAATCAGGACCTATAAGAGAGTCCTGGGTGCTCGGGAGGAGCTGAGAGGAGCTGGGAGGGATTAAGACAGGCTGAGAGAAGCTGGGAGGGGCTGAGCGGAGCTGGGAGGGGCTGAGAGGAGCTGGGAGGGGCTGAGAGGAGCTGGGAGGAAAAGGAGACCCCAGGGGTCCTTTTGGCACCTTGCTCTGAACGGAGAGAGAGAGATAGAGAGAGATATATGGAGAGAGATAGAGAGAGAGATATGGAGTGAGATAGAGATATGGAGTGAGATAGAGAGAGAGATATGGAGAGAGATAGAGAGAGAGATATGGAAAGAGAGAAAGAGAGAGAGAGGGAGAGAGAGAGAGAGAGAGAGAGAGAGAGAGAGAGAGAGAGAGAGAGCAATATATATATATATATATATATATATATATATATATATATATATATAGAGAGAGAGAGAGAGAGAGAGAGAGAGAGAGAGAGAGAGAGAGAGAGAGAGAGAGAGAGAGAGAGAGAGAGAGAGAGAGAGAGAGAGAGAGAGAGAGAGAGAGAGAGAGAGAGAGACAAGAGGGCGGAGTGGGCTAGGTTCTGATCTCAGTGACAGAGAGATGGGTCCCTGCTCCTCTCAGCCTGCCTTCCCCCCTGATCCCTGCTCCTCTCAGCCTGCCTTCCCCCCTGATCCCTGCTCCTCTCAGCCTGCCTTCCCCCCTGATCCCTGCTCCTCTCAGCCTGCCTTTCCCCCCTGATCCCTGCTCCTCTCAGCCTGCCTTCCCCCCTGATCCCTGCTCCTCTCAGCCTGCCTTCCCCCCTGATCCCTGCTCCTCTCAGCCTGCCTTCCCCCCTGATCCCTGCTCCTCTCAGCCTGCCTTTCCCCCCTGATCCCTGCTCCTCTCAGCCTGCCTTCCCCCCCTGATCTGATCCCTGCTCCTCTCAGCCTACCTTCCCCCCCTGATCCCTGCTCCTCTCAGTCTGCCTTCCCCCCCTGATCCCTGCTCCTCTCAGTCTGCTTTCCCCCCTGATCCCTGCTCCTCTCAGCCTACCTTCCCCCCCTGATCCCTGCTCCTCTCAGTCTGCCTTCCCCCCTGATCCCTGCTCCTCTCAGTCTGCCTTCCCCCCTGATCCCTGCTCCTCTCAGCCTGCCTTTCCCCCTGATCCCTGCTCCTCTCAGCCTGCCTTCCCCCCTGATCCCTGCTCCTCTCAGCCTGCCTTTCCCCCCTGATCCCTGCTCCTCTCAGTCTGCCTTCCCCCCTGATCCCTGCTCCTCTCAGCCTGCCTTCCCCCCTGATCCCTGCTCCTCTCAGCCTACCTTCCCCCCCTGATCCCTGCTCCTCTCAGTCTGCCTTCCCCCCCTGATCCCTGCTCCTCTTAGTCTGCTTTCCCCCCTGATCCCTGCTCCTCTCAGCCTACCTTCCCCCCCTGATCCCTGCTCCTCTCAGTCTGCCTTCCCCCCCTGATCCCTGCTCCTCTCAGTCTGCTTTCCCCCCTGATCCCTGCTCCTCTCAGCCTACCTTCCCCCCCTGATCCCTGCTCCTCTCAGTCTGCCTTCCCCCCCTGATCCCTGCTCCTCTTAGCCTGCCTTTCCCCCCTGATCCCTGCTCCTCTCAGCCTGCCTCCCCCCTGATCCCTGCTCCTCTCAATCTGCCTTCCCCCCTGATCCCTGCTCCTCTCAGTCTGCCTTCCCCCCCTGATCCCTGCTCCTCTCAGCCTGCCTTTCCCCCTGATCCCTGCTCCTCTCAGCCTGCCTTCCCCCCTGATCCCTGCTCCTCTCAGCCTGCCTTTCCCCCCTGATCCCTGCTCCTCTCAGCCTGCCTTTCCCCCTGATCTGATCCCTGCTCCTCTCAGCCTACCTTCCCCCCCTGATCCCTGCTCCTCTCAATCTGCCTTCCCCCCCTAGTAGTAGACCTACATGACAAAAAAAGTGAAAAGTCTGTCTGAGCGACTTGCCGTTTGCATTCCTATCTCCACATCACAGACAACAGACAACACACCAGTGGGCAGCATTGTAAATGCTTCAAGCTGGCGAGGGTTCATAAAAAGGCTGGACCGCTTCAATCCATGAGAATTACCACAGAGCAGAGTCATAATCCCAGGGTTAACAGTTAACACTTAAATCAATAGCTTGATGTTAGACAGCTAATCCCAGCTAATTAACAGGACCAATTGAAAATCGAGATAGACGATCCGATCTTCAATAGCCGAGTGTAGCTTCTATGGTTGGGCGATATCGATTTTCATATCGTCATACAATCCTTCTCTCATCCTGGGATTTATGGTATTACTGTTTTAGTACACAAGGGGGCGCTAAAACAAGATATTACAAAAAATAAACAAAGATTTGACGCATGCTTGTCTGAAGGAAGACCAGTACTGGCTCTGGAACAGCATGTGTATACGCTGTGTCTACCGTTGAGTCTGGAGTCGCTAGGGCAACGTGCCTGCCTCCTCTGCTTGGAAAAAAGGGGGCAGACTGAGGGGCCGCGAATGGACAGGTGAAAAAATGCAAGGAAATTAATATAGCAGCAGTAGCTGTACAGATAACTCATCCAAAGAGCTTTGACTTTTCAAACACAGCAGATTTATGCCCTGTCTCCTTATTAATTCAGCCACTTACTGAGACAACTACAAAGTTAAACCATCTACATAGCTGGACTCCCTCTTTCTCCCATTCGGGACTAAGGTAAGCATTATGACGTAAAATAATATGACAGGTGAAATGAAGAACACAGTTTGCTTTATCTCCTAACGTATTGACAAGTTGACTGCAGGTATTAATGTGAAAAGTATATGTGACTGACTGGCTAGAATCGGTCTTACGTAGCAAAATTTGAATTGTGTTTTTTTTTTACATTGGATAAAAGTAGAGACTCAGGGCTATACAATGGTTTATCATACACTGCATTTGAGGAACAATGGGAAAGTAAATCTGCTTGGAAAGTTGATAAACTTGTAACCTCACTTTTGAGAAAATGGCCCTTGATTTTTTGGGTAAACCTACTGGAGAGCTCTTCTTTGTCTACACCCATTCAACATCGTTCACACCCTCTTAAGCCTTAGCTCCACCCATCTCTTTAAGGGTTCAGATGTGAGGCCATGTGCTAAACAGAGTGAGTATGGTAGTGTACTAAACAACTAAAGATTTCAAGACTAAAGGCTGGTTTATACTACGTCAAACGACATGTCTGTAGACAGTTGTCGCTGGTTTATACTACGGGTGTGTTCGTAAATTCAATCTGGAGTGAGCTAAGAGTGCGCTCTGGGCGTCCGTAAACTCAGAGCGTTGTCAGATTGTCTGAGCGTTCTGATCTAACAGCAGTCAAGCACCCAAGCTAACTGGCTAACTTGCTAGCTACTTCCAGACACAAGTGAGAGAACAGCTCTCTGACCATTTTACTTGCCCTAGCAGAGCTGGTTAGGCTGTTTGCATAATACCCTAGGTCGTTGCTGTAAATGAGAATGTATTCTAAGTCAACTTACCTGGTAAAATAACGATAAAAAATAAAATAAAAATGTTATCCAGATCGTTGGTGACTGCAAATGTGTTGCTGGCAACAATTTAATAAAAATTTTTTTTTGCCAACGTTTACTGACACCGGCCATATTCAACGGGTGTTGAGCGTTCGTAAAAATCGTCTTTTATTCTGAAATCGGAGTAGATAGCCAGAGAGAATTTACGAATGTACCCTATGTCTATCGACAGTTGTCGCAGTGACATCATGAACATTCTACTGAAATAGTTACTTGCATAGTGGCGTCTTTTGTTTAGACCATAACGTTACTACCTTCATGAATCTGCAGGTAGCTAACCAACCAGGTTCATTGTTAGCTAGCATTAGGCTGTAACTAGCAATGTAAATCGCTCTGAGACATGAATAATATTACTACACAGATCATACACATAACGTTAGCGAGCCAGCTAACGGTACACTTTAACTTGAAATTAAAATGACTTTCTGACAAATGTAGCACATCTGAAAATTTAGATAGCTAGACTATCTTATCGGTATACAAGGATGGACGCTTCTTCCTCTCTGTAACGGATGCCATGGTTGCCCTTAGTTTGAAGATGTAATCCGGAGACAGGCGTTTTCTACAACATGTGTGTGTTCTCTTTTCGACTCTGTCTGCATATTTGCAGTCAAACTCCAGAACCTTCTCCATCTCCTTAGCTATCATAATTCCACTGATTTCAAAACTCGGTCCTCCAGAAAGTGGAGAGCAACACTGATGCAGTTCTACTGTGTGATTTCTTTCCAAAAAAATCTGTGTTAGAAAGGATTACCTTTCACATACTGACCAGCTCATGTTATAGACAGAAAGGTCCTATATGGCAGACCAATCAGAACTCATCTCTCAACATGTCCAGCCCACCCATTATCTCACCAAATCATGACTAGCGGGATGGTTCCTGTCTTCTTCCGTGGTTAAAGCAACTAGGCTCGTAATTAAAAAAAATTATTCATATTTATGCAGATAGCATACAAGTTTGCTATTAAGGCACATGAAAGTTCACATGTTCCAGAAAGCATTTCTGCCCAAAAAAGCATTTTGATAAAAAAAAAAGCCTCTTCTGTGGAGTAGTGACCCTAGATGACATACGCCTAGATTCCTGAAACGAGTCACATATACGGTATACCACCGAAGCATAGCAGCTTCCAGTTTTAGATCTAATTAAAGGTGATGTTCAGTAGCCCAGCGTAGCTTCCAGTTTTAGATCTAATTAAAGGTGAGGTTCAGTAGCCCAGCGTAGCTTCCAGTTTTAGATCTAATTAAAGGTGATGTTCAGTAACCCAGCGTAGCTTCCAGTTTTAGATCTAATTAAAGGTGATGTTCAGTAGCCCAGCGTAGCTTCCAGTTTTAGATCTAATTAAAGGTGATGTTCAGTAGCCCAGCGTAGCTTCCAGTTTTAGATCTAATTAAAGGTGAGGTTCAGTAGCCCAGCGTAGCTTCCAGTTTTAGATCTAATTAAAGGTGATGTTCAGTAACCCAGCGTAGCTTCCAGTTTTAGATCTAATTAAAGGTGATGTTCAGTAACCCAGCGTAGCTTCCAGTTTTAGATCTAATTAAAGGTGATGTTCAGTAGCCCAGCGCAGCGTCCAGTTTTAGATCTAATTAAAGGTGATGTTCAGTAGCTCAGCGTATCTTCCAGTTTTTGATCCAATTAAAGCTGCATGAAGCCGAACAAGCTCCTCTCTGATCCTCCGTTGTGTTAGCAACTTTCTTTCATAGCCCACAACTTCTTTCCCGGGAGAAGCAGCAAAGAGGGAAGGAAACTACTGCAATGTCTGATTCCATTCAGTCAAAGACTCTGATCCAAATAAAGAGACAACGTGAAAGCCATCACGAAAGAGGAAAATGACACAAAACAAAATAGTATATATATACACACAGAGAGAGAGAGAGAGAGAGAGAGAGAGAGAGAGAGAGAGAGAGAGAGAGAGAGAGAGAGAGAGAGAGAGAGAGAGAGAGAGAGAGAGAGAGAGAGAGAGAGAGAGAGAGAGAGAGAGAGAGAGAGAGAGAGAGAGAGAGAGAGAGAGAGAGAGAGAGAGAGAGAGAGAGAGAGAGAGAGAAGACATCTTGGAAGGAAACCTCTGTCACAAACAGGAGGATCTGTTTATGTGCACGGTACACATACTGTATGATGAAACAGAAGTCAGTTTGAGTAGATTTAACAGGAATCACAACAGAGCAGGTTCTGTAGCTACCAAGCGTCTCAGAGGTGATCCCTCCTCACATATAATTTTCTTCAGTGTGATTTACAAGCCAAAACTGATCCGAGATCAGCACTCCTACTCGCAGACACTTAATACATACAGCCCCAGGTCCTGTATATTATTAGGTCTCCTCTCTGCAGGCAGGTACTGCTGAAAATGTTCCTGGGAGGCAGCCAATAGCCATTCTAGTAATTACATTTCTATGGGGGAATACAGCCCCTCTGCTTGGGGAAAACATCCCCTCTGGTTGGGGAAAACAGCCCCTCTGGTTGGGGAATACAGCCCCTCTGGTTGGGGAAAACATCCCCTCTGGTTGGGGAAAACAGCCCCTCTGGTTGGGGAATACAGCCCCTCTGCTTGGGGAAAACATCCCCTCTGGTTGGGGAAAACAGCCCCTCTGGTTGGGGAATACAGCCCCTCTGCTTGGGGAAAACATCCCCTCTGGGTGGGGAAAACAGCCCCTCTGGTTGGGGAATACAGCCCCTCTGCTTGGGGAAAACATCCCCTCTGGTTGGGGAAAACAGCCCCTCTGGTTGGGGAATACAGCCCCTCTGCTTGGGGAAAACATCCCCTCTGGTTGGGGAATACATCCCCTCTGGTTGGGGAATACCGCCCCTCTGGTTGGGGAATACAGCCCCTCTGGTTGGGGAATACAGCCCCTCTGGTTGGGGAAAACATCCCCTCTGGTTGGGGAAAACATCCCCTCTGGTTGGGGAATACATCCCCTCTGGTTGGGGAATACAGCCCCTCTGGTTGGGGAATACAGACCCTCTGGTTGGGAAATACATCCCCTCTGGTTGGGGAATACAGCCCCTCTGCAGACTGTTTTCTGGAGGATGGGGTCCCCTATCTACAGGGTAATGTAGTGCAGACTGTTTTCTGGAGGATGGGGTCCCCTATCTGCAGGTAATGTAGTACAGACTGTTTTCTGGAGGATGGGGTCCCCTATCTGCAGGGTAATGTAGTACAGACTGTTTTCTGGAGGATGGGGTCCCCTATCTGCAGGTAATGTAGTACAGACTGTTTTCTGGAGGATGGGGTCCCCTATCTACAGGGTAATGTAGTGCAGACTGTTTTCTGGAGGATGGGGTCCCCTATCTGCAGGTAATGTAGTACAGACTGTTTTCTGGAGGATGGGGTCCCCTATCTGCAGGTAATGTAGTACAGACTGTTTTCTGGAGGATGGGGTCCCCTATCTGCAGGGTAATGTAGTACAGACTGTTTTCTGGAGGATGGGGTCCCCTATCTGCAGGTAATGTAGTACAGACTGTTTTCTGGAGGGTGGGGTCCCCTATCTGCAGGGTAATGTAGTACAGACTGTTTTCTGGAGGATGGGGTCCCCTATCTGCAGGTAATGTAGTACAGACTGTTTTCTGGAGGATGGGGTCCCCTATCTGCAGGGTAATGTAGTACAGACTGTTTTCTGGAGGATGGGGTCCCCTATCTGCAGGCAGATACTGTAGGAAATGTTCCTGGGGAGGCGGCCAATGGAACGAGTGGGTAGGCAATGTTCTAAAGGGAGCCAGCCAATGGAACGAGAGCTGCTGCTGTGGTCCCAGGGGACTGTCTTTGTGACTAACTGAATCTGCAGTTTGAGGGGCTGTGGGTAAGTCCCAAACGGCACACTGTCCTCTACATAGAACATTACTATAGAACAGAGGGCCTTGGTCAAAAGTAGTGCACTACACAAGGAATAGGGAGCCGTTTGGCAGGCAGTCCTGATTCTTTAAGAGCACTGGAGCAGTGCTAGGTAATCAGACCGTTAACGCGGTGCCATGTCGCTCCCTCCCTCCCCCACCCTCGCTCCCTTTCTCATGGCGGTGCCATGTCGCTCCCTCCCTCCCCCACCCTCGCTCCCTTTCTCATGGCGGTGCCATGTCGCTCCCTCCCTCCCCCACCCTCGCTCCCTTTCTCATGGCGGTGCCATGTCGCTCCCTCCCTCCCCCACCCTCGCTCCCTTTCTCATGGCGGTGCCATGTCGCTCCCTCCCTCCCCCACCCTCGCTCCCTTTCTCATGGCGGTGCCATGTCGCTCACTCCCTCCCCCACCCTCCCTCCCTTTCTCATGGCAGTGCCATGTCGCTCCCTCCCTCCCCCACCCTCCCTCCCTTTCTCATGGCGGTGCCATGTCGCTCCCTCCCTCCCCCACCCTCCCTATCTCTCGCTCCCTTCCCTTTCTCATGGCGGTGCCATGTCGCTCCCTCCCTCCCCGTCCCTCCCTCCCTTTCTCATGGCGGTGCCATGTCGCTCCCTCCCTCCCCCACCCTCCCTCCCTTTCTCATGGCGGTGCCATGTCGCTCCCTCCCTCCCCCACCCTCCCTATCTCTCGCTCCCTTCCCTTTCTCATGGTGGTGCCATGTCGCTCCCTCCCTCCCCCACCCTCCCTATCTCTCGCTCCCTTCCCTTTCTCATGGTGGTGCCATGTCGCTCCCTCCCTCCCCCACCCTCCCTATCTCTCGCTCCCTTCCCTTTCTCATGGTGGTGCCATGTCGCTCCCTCCCTCCCCCACCCTCCCTATCTCTCGCTCCCTTCCCTTTCTCATGGCGGTGCCATGTCGCTCCCTCCCTCCCTGTCCCTCCCTCCCTCCCTCTCTCCCTCCCTCTCTCTTTCATGGCGGTGCCATGTGGCTCCCTCCCTCCCCCACCCTCGCTCCCTTCCCTTTCTCATGGCGGTGCCATGTCGCTCCCGCCCTCCCTTCCTCTCTCTCTCTCTCTCTCTCTCTCGCTCCCGCTCCCTCCCTCCCTCCCTCCCTCCCGCTCTCGCTCCCTCCCTCTTGCTCCCTATCTCTCGCTCCCTTCCCTCTCTCGTGGCGGTGCCATGTGTCTCTCTCTCGCTCCCTTCCTCTGCCTCCTTCCCTCTCGCGCTCGCTCTTTCTCATGGCGGTGCCATGTCGCTCCCTCCCTCCCCCACCCTCCCTATCTCTCGCTCCCTTCCCTTTCTCATGGCGGTGCCATGTCGCTCCCTCCCTCCCCGTCCCTCCCTCCCTTTCTCATGGCGGTGCCATGTCGCTCCCTCCCTCCCCCACCCTCCCTCCCTTTCTCATGGCGGTGCCATGTCGCTCCCTCCCTCCCCCACCCTCCCTATCTCTCGCTCCCTTCCCTTTCTCATGGTGGTGCCATGTCGCTCCCTCCCTCCCCCACCCTCCCTATCTCTCGCTCCCTTCCCTTTCTCATGGTGGTGCCATGTCGCTCCCTCCCTCCCCCACCCTCCCTATCTCTCGCTCCCTTCCCTTTCTCATGGCGGTGCCATGTCGCTCCCTCCCTCCCTGTCCCTCCCTCCCTCCCTGTCCCTCCCTCCCTCTCTCTTTCATGGCGGTGCCATGTGGCTCCCTCCCTCCCCCACCCTCGCTCCCTTCCCTTTCTCATGGCGGTGCCATGTCGCTCCCGCCCTCCCTTCCTCTCTCTCTCTCTCTCTCTCTCTCGCTCCCGCTCCCTCCCTCCCTCCCTCCCTCCCGCTCTCGCTCCCTCCCTCTTGCTCCCTATCTCTCGCTCCCTTCCCTCTCTCGTGGCGGTGCCATGTGTCTCTCTCTCGCTCCCTTCCTCTGCCTCCTTCCCTCTCGCGCTCGCTCTTTCTCATGGCGGTGCCATGTCGCTCCCTCCCTCCCCCACCCTCCCTATCTCTCGCTCCCTTCCCTTTCTCATGGCGGTGCCATGTCGCTCCCTCCCTCCCCGTCCCTCCCTCCCTTTCTCATGGCGGTGCCATGTCGCTCCCTCCCTCCCCCACCCTCCCTCCCTTTCTCATGGCGGTGCCATGTCGCTCCCTCCCTCCCCCACCCTCCCTATCTCTCGCTCCCTTCCCTTTCTCATGGTGGTGCCATGTCGCTCCCTCCCTCCCCCACCCTCCCTATCTCTCGCTCCCTTCCCTTTCTCATGGTGGTGCCATGTCGCTCCCTCCCTCCCCCACCCTCCCTATCTCTCGCTCCCTTCCCTTTCTCATGGCGGTGCCATGTCGCTCCCTCCTTCCCTGTCCCTCCCTCCCTCCCTGTCCCTCCCTCCCTCTCTCTTTCATGGCGGTGCCATGTGGCTCCCTCCCTCCCCCACCCTCGCTCCCTTCCCTTTCTCATGGCGGTGCCATGTCGCTCCCGCCCTCCCTTCCTCTCTCTCTCTCTCTCTCTCTCTCTCGCTCCCGCTCCCTCCCTCCCTCCCTCCCGCTCCCTCCCTCTTGCTCCCTATCTCTCGCTCCCTTCCCTCTCTCGTGGCGGTGCCATGTGTCTCTCTCTCGCTCCCTTCCTCTGCCTCCCTCCCTCTCGCTCCCTCCCTCTCTCCCTCTCCCTCCCTCTCTCCCTCTCCCTCCCTCCCACTCCCTCCCTTCCTCTCCCTCCCTCCCCGTCCCTCCCTCCCTTTCTCATGGCGGTGCCATGTCGCTCCCTCCCTCCCCCACCCTCCCTCCCTTTCTCATGGCGGTGCCATGTCGCTCCCTCCCTCCCCCACCCTCCCTATCTCTCGCTCCCTTCCCTTTCTCATGGTGGTGCCATGTCGCTCCCTCCCTCCCCCACCCTCCCTATCTCTCGCTCCCTTCCCTTTCTCATGGCGGTGCCATGTCGCTCCCTCCTTCCCTGTCCCTCCCTCCCTCCCTGTCCCTCCCTCCCTCCCTGTCCCTCCCTCCCTCTCTCTTTCATGGCGGTTCCATGTGGCTCCCTCCCTCCCCCACCCTCGCTCCCTTCCCTTTCTCATGGCGGTGCCATGTCGCTCCCGCCCTCCCTTCCTCTCTCTCTCTCTCTCTCTCTCTCGCTCCCGCTCCCTCCCTCCCTCCCACTCTCGCTCCCTCCCTCTTGCTCCCTATCTCTCGATCCCTTCCCTCTCTCGTGGCGGTGCCATGTGTCTCTCTCTCGCTCCCTTCCTCTGCCTCCCTCCCTCTCGCTCTCGCTCCCTCCCTCTCTCCCTCTCCCTCTCTCCCTCTCCCTCCCTTCCTCTCCCTCCCTCCCTCCCTCTCCCTCCCTCTCTCCCTCTCCCTCCCTCCCTCTCCCTCCCTCCCCCTCTCATGGCGATGCCATGTGGGCTGTCAGAGTTGAGTGACACCGCGAGAAATTGATTAACAAGAAAATAGACTGTACGAATGCATACACCGACCCTGTCCCAAATGGCACCCTATTCTCTACATAGTGCTTTCAGCCTGGTCAAAAGTAGTGTACTATACAGAGAATGGGGTGCCATTTGGGACGAATACACTGACTGGTAACATGCAGGTAGCTCGTGTGTGTCAAACGCAATGAGATATTTATTAATAAAAGATTAACTGTGTCATTAATTCTTGATTAAGTTTCATTCATTATGTAGCTGTTTATCCCACTGCAATCAGAAGTGAAAGGCGTGAAAGTCACAGTATGACTTTCAGTAAACACACAGGCAGCCCAGCAGGGGTCTATTCATTAGGCACAAAACGGAAGAAAACAGACTGAAACAGGAAGAGTCTTCCTGGACTTGTCCAATAAGAACCACTGGGTTAAGAGTCCGGTCAGGGAAACAGTGACAGTGAGTGTTACACACAGTAACCTAATGACAGTATTAAACACACAGTAATCTAATGACAGTGTTAAACACACAGTAATCTAATGACAGTGTTAAACACACAGTAATCTAATGATAATGTTAAATACACAGTAATCTAATGATAGTATTAAACACACAGTAATCTAATGACAGTATTAAACACACAGTAATCTAATTATAGTGTTAAACACACAGTAATCTAATGACAGTATTAAACACACAGTAATCTAATGATAATGTTAAATACACAGTAATCTAATGACAGTATTAAACACACAGTAATCTAATGACAGTGTTAAACACACAGTAATCTAATGATAGTATTAAACACACAGTAATCTAATGACAGTGTTAAACACACAGTAATCTAATGATAATGTTAAATACACAGTAATCTAATGATAGTGATAAACACACAGTAATCTAATGACAGTGTTAAACACACAGTAATCTAATGACAGTGTTAAACACACAGTAACCTAATGATAGTGTTAAACACACAGTAATATAATGACAGTGTTAAACACACAGTAATATAATGACAGTGTTAAACACACAGTAATATAATGACAGTGAGTGTTTAAACACACAGTAACCTAATGATAGTGTTAAACACACAGTAATATAATGATAGTATTAAACACACAGTAACCTAATGATAGTGTTAAACACACAGTAACCTAATGATAGTGTTAAACACACAGTAATCTAATTATAGTGTTAAACACACAGTAATCTAATGACAGTGTTAAACACACAGTAATCTAATGATAGTGTTAAACACACAGTAATCTAATGATAGTGTTAAACACACAGTAATCTAATGACAGTGTTAAACACACAGTAATATAATGACAGTGTTAAACACACAGTAATATAATGACAGTGAGTGTTTAAACACACAGTAACCTAATGATAGTGAGTGTAGTACCGTCAGAAAGCGTGGTGATGCTCATGTCCTCTGTGCTGATCCCAGGGCCGTAGCGGTTCAACGCCAGGACACATAACGAGTACTCTGTGAACTTCTGAAGTCCCTCCATCTTATAACTCTGCCCGTTCACCTCCACACTCTGAAAGAGAGAGAGAGAGAGACAGAGAGAGAGACAGAGAGAGAGAGAGAGAGAGAGAGAGAGAGAGAGAGAGAGAGAGAGGCACTGTAATGGTGAAGATGTAAACTTGGCAGAAGAAAACCTAAACAGTATATTTGAGGGCATACACGTTTGTTATTAAGGCACATGAACGTTCACATGTGGACTTCCTGACGGGCCGCCCCCAGGTGGTGATGGTAGGAAACAATATCTCCACTTCACTGATCCTCAACAGTGAGGCCCCACAAGGGTGCGTTTTCAGCCCTCTCCTGTACTCCCTGTTCACCCATGACTGCGTGGCCACGCACGCCTCCAACTCAATCATCAAGTTTGCTGGCTTGATTACCAACAACAATGAGACGGCCTACAGTAATGAGGTGAGGGCCCTCGGAGTGTGGTGTCAGGAAAACAACCTCTCACTCAACGTCAACAAAACAAAGAATATGATTGTGGACTTCAGGAAACAGTAGAGTGAACACCACCCTATCCACATCGAAGGGACAGCAGTGGAGAAGGTGGAAAGTTTTATGTTCCTCTGCGTAAACATCACAGACAAACTGAAATGGTCCACCCACACAGACATTGTGTGAAGAAGGCACAACAGTGCACTCTTCAACCTCAGGAGGCTGAAGACATTTGGCTTGTCACCTAAAACCCTCACAAAGTTTTACAGATGCACAATTGAGAGCATTCTGTCGGGCTGCATCACCGCCTGGTACGGCAACTGTACCGCCCACAACCGCAGGGTTCTCCAGAGGGTAGTACTGTCTGCAAAATGCATCACCGGGGGCAAACTACCTGCCCTCCATGACACCTACACCACCCGATGTCACAGGAAGGCCAAAAATATCATCAAGGACAACAACAACCCGAGCCACTGCCTGTTCACCCCGCTATCATCCAGAAGGCGAGGTCAGTACAGGTACAACAAAGCTGGGACCGAGAGACTGAAAAATAGCTTCTATGTCAAGGACATTAGACTGTTATTAATGCAAACTTTAATGATGTTTACATATCTTGCATTACTCATCTCATATGCATGTACTGTATTTCTACCATCTACTGCATCTTGCCGCACGGTCATCGCTCATCCATATATTTCTATGTATATATTCTTATTCATATATCGTTATTCCATTCTTTTACTTAGATCTGTGTGTATTCTGAGTTTTTGTGGAATTGTTAGATTACTTGTTAGATATTGCTGCACTGTCGGAACTAGAAGCACAAGCATTTCGCTACACTCACAATAACATCTGCTAACCATGCGTATGTGACCAATAAAATTTGATTTTGATTTGATTATATGTTCGAGAAGGCATTTTTTACGTGCAAACGGTTCTCCTGTGAAGCCATGACTTACGACATATGTCTAGTTTCCTGAATCGGGTCACAAACGGTTTGATGAAGAATGCATAAACTTAAGAAAGAAATAGAGAAACTTATCCAACCAAAAACATAGAGACCCAGAAAACCTGAGCCTACGCTTTCACTATGGTGAATCACTAAAACAATACAGAAATACACTACGGAAAAAGAAGGAACAGCACGTCATTAAAAAAACATACAACATTATAAGATCCATGTACACAAACAACAAGTGTGCAGTTAAAATTGGCAAAAAACACACATTTCTTGTGAGTGAGACAAGAATTTAGCTTAAGCCCCACCCTCTTCAAAATGTATATCAACGAATTGGTGAGAACAGTCTGCAGCACTCGGCCTCACCCTACTAGAATCTGAAGTCAAATATCTGCTGTTTGCTGGTGATCTGGTTCGTCTGCTGCCAACCAAGAAGGGCCTACAGCAGCACCAAGATCTTCTGCACAGATTCTGTCAGACCTGGGCCCTGAGAGTAAATCTCAGTAAGACCAAAATAATGGTGTTCCAAAAATGGTCCAGTTGCCAGGACCACGAATACAAATTCCATCTAGACCCCGTTGCCCTGGAGCACACAAAAAAACTGTACATACCTTGTCCTAAACTTGTTCGCCACAGGTAACTTTCACAAAGCTGTGAACGATCTGAGAGACCTGGCAAGAGGGGCCTTCTATGCCATCAAAAGGAACATAAAATTTGACATACCAATTAGGATCTGGCTAAAAATACTTGAATCAGCTATTGAACCCATTGCCCTTAATGGTTGTGAGGTCTGGGGTCCACTCACCAACGAATACTTCCCAAAATGGGACAAACACCAAATTGAGACTCTGCATGCTGAATTCTGAAAAAATATCCTTAGTGTACAACGTAAAACACCAAATAATGCATGCAAAGCAGGCCGATACCCGCTAATTATCAAAATCCAGAAAAGAGCCGTTAAATCCACAACTATCTAAAAAGAAGCGATTCCCAAACCTTCCATAACAAAGCCATCACCTACAGAGAGATGAACCTGGAGAGGAGTCCCCAAAGCAAGCTGGTCCTGGGGCTCTGTTCACAAACACAAACAGACCCCACAGAGCCCCAGGACAACAACACAATTAGACCCAACTGAAATCAAGAGAAAACAAAAAGATAAATACTTGACACATTGGAAAGAATTTACAAAAAAACAGAGCAAACTAGAATGCTATTTGGCCCTAAACAGAGAGTACACAGTGACAGAATACCTGACCACTGTGACTGACCCCAACTTAAGGAAAGCTTTGACTATGTACAGACTCAGTGAGCATAGCCTTGCTATTGAGAAAGGCCACCATAGGCAGACCTGGCTCTCAAGAGAAGACACGCTATGTGCACACTGCACACAAAATGAGGTGGAAACTGAGCTGCACTTCCTAACCTCCTGCCCAATGTATGACCATATTAGAGACACATATTCTCCTCAGATTACAC
>NW_024058239.1:0-62386 GCF_016432855.1 Salvelinus namaycush
TAAGACTCCTGAACAGCTAATCAAATGGCTACCCAGACTATTTGCACCCCCCTCTCTCTTTTATGCCGCTGCTACTCTGTTTTTATCTATGCATACTCACTTTAATAACTCTACCTACATGTACATAATACCTCGACTAACCGGTGCCCCTGCACATTGACTCTGTACCGGTACCCCCCTGTATATAGTCTCCACATTGACTCTGTACCGGTACCCCCCTGTATATAGTCTCCACATTGACTCTGTACCGGTACCCCCTGTATATAGCCTCCACATTGACTCTGTACCGGTACCCCCTGTATATAGTCTCCACATTGACTCTGTACCGGTACCCCCCTGTACATAGTATCACTATTGTTACTTTACTGCTGCTCTTTAATTACTTGTTACTTTTATTTCTTATTCTTATTTGTATTTTTTTAAATGCATTGTTGGTTAGGGGCTTGTAACTAAGCATATTCGGCGCATGTGACTAATACAGTTTGATTTGATTTGAATGTGAAGAAATATCCTAATAGTTGATCAACATTTTAAGCTAAACGTTCTGATCTGTTGTGTCAGGCTCATTGTGTAAAAACGTTTTTTTGATGCTAGTGGTTGTGTTAATTTGGGATCTATCGCGTCCCACAACTGTCCCAGACTGTTTGGAATGTTTATTTCTCACACAGAATAAGTCAACTGTTGTACTATGTGGGACAGTAGATTGACAGACTAGTGATTTTGCTGTTCGTTATGCCTACTCATCTTGTTGGCTGACGAATAGTAAATGTAGACAGTTCTTCCAATATCTTCAATATGGACCTCAGATAAGAACGCATGCAGTTGCGTCCCTAACGGTGTCCATCTTCACTTGTAGCCTGTGAGAAAGACCCAATCATGTGATGGAGAGCTCACTCAGTGAGTGTTTCGAGAAGAACGCACTCAGGGAGAAGGGCACAACAAATGGATATTTTTAGGGTGTATTATGGCAACAAAGGGGAAGCCACAGTGAAATTTGAGACATTATCAAGTGCTTGTCAAATTGTGAATGAGAGACTAATGTAGTGTGTACAGCCTGCGCAAAAAAACAAAGCAGAGCTCATGACTTTCAAGTGACTTTTTTTCAAATCGTCATTAGAGCCTCATCATGCAGCCTTACAATGTATTATACATCTAAACATATATAGCCCAACGTTTGAAGAACAACTAAAGTTACATTAGTAACTCTACATTAAGCAGATAGGAGGACCTGTTTCTTTGGGTTAGGGTTAAGCAGATAGGAGGACCTGTTTCTTTGGGTTAGGGTTAGGGTTAAGCAGATAGGAGGACCTGTTTCTTTGGGTTAGGGTTAAGCAGATAGGAACCTGTTTCTTTGGGTTAGGGTTAAGCAGATAGGAGGACCTGTTTCTTTGGGTTAGGGTTAAGCAGATAGGAGGACCTGTTTCTTTGTTGACCGCTCAACACAGAATAGCAGCAGCTGCACTCCCTCATCGCTTGGAGAAAATATCCTCTCTTTTATTCAGCTTTGTTCAATTGTATTCTTCATACTATAATATAATATAAAATAATACTATAAAGTAATGCCACTGAATTCTAAGCAAATCTTGTCTGCTAAATGAACTAGTGTAGCCCACAGCCATTTGGCATAGCCAGATCAGGACCTAATATAAGGACAACTCAGAGTATGCTATTCTGTTCTTCTGAAATAGACTACATTTTCTTCATATCATGTTTCTTTAGACCTGTCTAAAATCATTTGTGAAGATGTAACCCTCTCCCTCCCTCCCTCCCTCAGGCTGACCAGACAGGGCTGATGCTAGCAGGATGGACATGATGCTAACCCTCTCTCTCCCTCCCTCCCTCCCTCCCTCAGGCTGGCCAGACAGGGCTGATGCTAGCAGGATGGACATGATGCTAACCCTCTCCCTCCCTCCCTCAGGCTGACCAGACAGGGCTGATGCTAGCAGGATGGACATGATGCTAACCCTCTCCGTCCCTCCCTCCCTCAGGCTGGCCAGACAGGGCTGATGCTAGCAGGATGGACATAATGCTAACCCTCTCCCCCCTCCCTCCCTCAGGCTGACCAGACAGGGCTGATGCTAGCAGGATGGACATGATGCTAACCCTCTCCCTCCCTCCCTCCCTCCCTCCCTCCCTCAGGCTGACCAGACAGGGCTGATGCTAGCAGGATGGACATGATGCTAACCCTCTCCCTCCCTCCCTCAGGCTGACCAGACAGGGCTGATGCTAGCAGGATGGACATGATGCTAACCCTCTCCCTCCCTCCCTCCCTCAGGCTGACCAGACAGGGCTGATGCTAGCAGGATGGACATGATGCTAACCCTCTCCCTCCCTCCCTCACTCAGGCTGACCAGACAGGGCTGATGCTAGCAGGATGGACATGATGCTAACCCTCTCCCTCCCTCCCTCAGGCTGACCAGACAGGGCTGATGCTAGCAGGATGGACATGATGCTAACCCTCTCCCTCCCTCCCTCAGGCTGACCAGACAGGGCTGATGCTAGCAGGATGGACATGATGCTAACCCTCTCCCTCCCTCCCTCAGGCTGACCAGACAGGGCTGATGCTAGCAGGATGGACATGATGCTAACCCTCTCCCTCCCTCCCTCCCTCCCTCCCTCCCTCCCTCCCTCCCTCCCTCCCTCCCTCCCTCCCTCCCTCCCTCCCTCAGGCTGGCCAGACAGGGCTGATGCTAGCAGGATGGACATGATGCTAACCCTCTCCCTCCCTCCCTCCCTCAGGCTGGCCAGACAGGGCTGATGCTAGCAGGATGGACATGATGCTAACCCTCTCCCCCCTCCCTCCCTCAGGCTGGCCAGACAGGGCTGATGCTAGCAGGATGGACATGATGCTAACCCTCTCCCCCCTCCCTCCCTCAGGCTGGCCAGACAGGGCTGATGCTAGCAGGATGGACATGATGCTAACCCTCTCCCTCCCTCCCTCCCTCCCTCCCCCCCTCAGGCTGGCCAGACAGGGCTGATGCTAGCAGGATGGACATGATGCTAACCCTCTCCCCCCTCCCTCAGGCTGACCAGACAGGGCTGATGCTAGCAGGATGGACATGATGCTAACCCTCTCCCTCCCTCCCTCAGGCTGGCCAGACAGGGCTGATGCTAGCAGGATGGACATGATGCTAACCCTCTCCCTCCCTCCCTCAGGCTGACCAGACAGGGCTGATGCTAGCAGGATGGACATGATGCTAACCCTCTCCCTCCCTCCCTCAGGCTGACCATACAGGGCTGATGCTAGCAGGATGGACATGATGCTAACCCTCTCCCCCCTCCCTCCCTCAGGCTGGCCAGACAGGGCTGATGCTAGCAGGATGGACATGATGCTAACCCTCTCCCTCCCTCCCTCCCTCCCTCCCCCCCTCAGGCTGGCCAGACAGGGCTGATGCTAGCAGGATGGACATGATGCTAACCCTCTCCCCCCTCCCTCAGGCTGACCAGACAGGGCTGATGCTAGCAGGATGGACATGATGCTAACCCTCTCCCTCCCTCCCTCAGGCTGGCCAGACAGGGCTGATGCTAGCAGGATGGACATGATGCTAACCCTCTCCCTCCCTCCCTCAGGCTGACCAGACAGGGCTGATGCTAGCAGGATGGACATGATGCTAACCCTCTCCCTCCCTCCCTCAGGCTGACCATACAGGGCTGATGCTAGCAGGATGGACATGATGCTAACCCTCTCCCCCCTCCCTCAGGCTGGCCAGACAGGGCTGATGCTAGCAGGATGGACATGATGCTAACCCTCTCCCTCCCTCCCTCAGGCTGACCATACAGGGCTGATGCTAGCAGGATGGACATGATGCTAACCCTCTCCCTCCCTCCCTCAGGCTGACCAGACAGGGCTGATGCTAGCAGGATGGACATGATGCTAACCCTCTCCCTCCCTCCCTCAGGCTGACCATACAGGGCTGATGCTAGCAGGATGGACATGATGCTAACCCTCTCCCTCCCTCCCTCAGGCTGGCCAGACAGGGCTGATGCTAGCAGGATGGACATGATGCTAACCCTCTCCCTCCCTCCCTCCCTCAGGCTGGCCAGACAGGGCTGATGCTAGCAGTCAGTCATGGCAGGATGGATATGGTTCGGGCGCTGCTGGCCCAGGGGGCAGAGGTCAATGTCCAGGATGATGAGGGTTCTACAGCCCTGATGTGTGCCAGCGAACATGGCCACGCTGAGATAGTCAAACTACTGCTGGCCCAGCCGGGCTGCGACGCCACTCTCAGCGACAGCGTGAGTACCTGTGTGCATGCCTGTCTGTCTGTGTTGATGGCCCAGCCGGGCTGCGACGCCTCTCTGTGGCATCGTGAGCCATCTCTCTCTCTCTCTCTGTTCCTCTCTTTCTCTCTATCTTTTCCTTTCAGTTGAAGGCATTGTTGTACAACTGACTAGGTATCCCCCTTTCCTTTCTCTCTCTCTCTTGCGCTCTCTCTCTCCCTGACTTTTGTGATGTAATTATGCAGCCAGTTGATGTAATATTGTTAATCTCTCTCTCCTCTATTTCCTCTCTCTGTCCCTCTCTACCCTTTCTACTTCTCTCTAGGATGAGAGCAATGCCCTGTCTATCGCTCTGGAAGCAGGTCACAAGGACATAGCAGTGTTGTTGTACGCCCACGTAAACTTCTCTAAGGCCCAGTCACCGGTCAGTACTCTCTACCCCTGTCCCCTGACCTCTAACCCTTACCTCTGTCCCCTGACCTCTAAGGCCCAGTCACCGGTCAGTACTCTCTACCCCTGTCCCCTGACCTCTAACCCTTACCTCTGTCCCCTGACCTCTAAGGCCCAGTCACCGGTCAGTACTCTCTACCCCTGTCCCCTGACCTCTAACCCTTACCTCTGTCCCCTGACCTCTAAGGCCCAGTCACCGGTCAGTACTCTCTACCCCTGTCCCCTGACCTCTAACCCTTACCTCTGTCCCCTGACCTCTAAGGCCCAGTCACCGGTCAGTACTCTCTACCCCTGTCCCCTGACCACTAACCCTTACCTCTCTTCCCTGACCTCTAAGCCTTGCCTCTGTTCCTGACCTCTGACCCTTACTTCTCTTCCCTGACCTATAACCCTTACCTCTGTTTCTGACCTCTAACCCTGACCTCTCTTCCCTGACCTCTAACCCTTACTTCTGTTCCCTGACCTTTAACCCTTACCTCTGTTCCCTGACCTCTAACCCTTACCTCTGTTCCCTGACCTCTAACCCTTACCTCTGTTCCCTGACCTTTAACCTCTAACGAGCCTCAACCCCGGATCCGGGATCACCCCCCACCCCCCCCCACACTGATTAGCATCGCTAGCATAGCGTCACAATTAAATAGTAGCATCTAAATATCATTAAATCACAAGTCCAAGACACCTAATGAAAGATACAGATCTTGTGAATAAAGCCACCATTTCAGATTTTTAAAATGTTTTACAGGGAAGACACAATATGTAAATCTATTAGCTAAACACGTTAGCAAAAGACACCATTTTTCTTTGTCCACCATTTTTTCTCAACACCAGTAGCTATCACCAATTCGGCTAAACTAAGATATTGATAGCCACTAACCAAGAAAAAACCTCATCAGATGACAGTCTGATAACATATTTATGGTATAGGATAGGTTTTGTTAGAAAAATGTGCATATTTCAGGTATAAATCATAGTTTGCCATTGCAGCCACCATCACAACTCGACTAGAATAAATACACAGAGCAACGTGTATTACCTAATTACTAATCATAAAACATTTCTTAAAAATACACAGCTCACAGCAATGGAAAGACACAGATCTTGTGAATTCAGACAATATTTCAGATGTTCTAAGTGTTTTACAGCGAAAACACAATAAATCGTTATATTAGCATACCACATATGCAAACGTTACCCCAGCATGAATTCAAGCCAAAGAGAGCGATATCGTATCATCGCCAAAATATATTAATTTTTTCACTAACCTTCTCAGAATTCTTCCGATGACACTCCTGTAACATCATATTACAACATACATATAGAGTTTGTTCGAAAATGTGCATATTTAGCCATAAAAAACCGTGGTTATACAATGAAAATAGTAGCAAAACAAGCCTGGAAATGTCGGTCGCCATCTTTGAGTGATCTAGTTTAATCAATAGCTAATCATATACTTGACTAAAAAATACAGGGTTGACAGGAATCGAAAGACAAATTAGTTCTTAATGCAATCGCTGATTTACATTTTTTAAATTATCCTTACTTTTCAATACAGGTTGCGCCAAGCGAAGCTATACAAAACAAAATGGCGGCATAAGCGTTTAACATTTTTCGACAGAAACACGATTTATCATCATAAATTGTTCTTACTGTGAGCTGTTCTTCCATCAGAATCTTGGGCAAAGAATCCTTTCTTGGGTCTAATCGTCTTTTGGTCGAAAGCTGTCCTCTTGCCATGTGGAAATGCCCACTAACGTTCGGCATGAACTGGAAACGTGCCCAGCGGTTCAAAGTGTCTCAGAAATAAATGCCTCAAAATCGCACTAAACGGATATAAATTGCTATAAAACGGTTTAAATTAACTACCTTATGATGTTTTTAACACCTCTAACGAGTAAAAACATGACCAGAGAAATATTACTGGCTAAACTAAAGCTTGGAAGGAGGCGAGTCCGATGTCCTTCGCGCGCAAGGCGCAGGCAGCAAAGGGAAGCTACTTCCGGTATTTGCTGTTTTATACAGCCCCTGATTGCGCAATCGACTCCATTCAAAGCGTCATCACGCACTGACATCCAGGGGAAGACGTAAGAAGTGTCTGTTTCTCCATAGCATTTACACGGACCTTTAAACTGACTCCAGATCAGTGGCCAAGATGTTTGAAATCTGACTCCCTATAATGAAAAGTGCTGTAGATTGAGTTCTGTTTCACTCAGAGACAAAATTCCAACGGCTATAGAAACTAGAGTGTTTTCTATCCAATAATTATAATAATATGCATATTGTACGAGCAAGAATTGAGTAGGAAGCCGTTTAATCTGTAGAGGAAATTATGCTAATGCGAAACAGCACCCCCTATAGTGGCAAGAAGTTAACCCTTACCTCTGTTCCCCAGACCTCTAACCCTTACCTCTGTTCCCTGACCTCTAACCCTTACCTCTGTTCCCTGACCTTTAACCCTTACTTCTGTTCCCTGACCTTTAACCCTTACCTCTGGTCCCTGACCTTTAACCCTTACCTCTGGTCCCTGACCTTTAACCCTTACCTCTGTTCCCTGACCTTTAACCCTTACTTCTGTTCCCTGACCTTTAACCCTTACCTCTGGTCCCTGACCTTTAACCCTTACCTCTGGTCCCTGACCTTTAACCCTTACCTCTGGTCCCTGACCTTTAACCCTTACCTCTGGTCCCTGACCTTTAACCCTTACCTCTGTTCCCTGACCTCTAACCCTTACCTCTGTTCCCTGACCTCTAACCCTTACCTCTGTTCCCTGACCTTTAACCCTTACTTCTGTTCCCTGACCTTTAACCCTTACCTCTGTTCCCTGACCTTTAACCCTTACCTCTGGTCCCTGACCTTTAACCCTTACCTCTGGTCCCTGACCTTTAACCCTTACCTCTGTTCCCTGACCTCTAACCCTTACCTCTGTTCCCTGACCTCTAACCCTTACCTCTGTTCCCTGACCTTTAACCCTTACCTCTGTTCCCTGACCTTTAACCCTTACCTCTGGTCCCTGACCTTTAACCCTTACCTCTGGTCCCTGACCTTTAACCCTTACATCTGTTCCCTGACCTCTAACCCTTACCTCTGTTCCCTGACCTCTAACCCTTACCTCTGTTCCCTGACCTCTAACCCTTACCTCTGTTCCCTGACCTCTAACCCTTACCTCTGTTCCCTGACCTTTAACCCTTACCTCTGTTCCCTGACCTCTAACCCTGACCTCTGTTCCCTGACCTCTAACCCTGACCTCTTTTCCCTGACCTCTAACCCTGACCTCTGTTCCCTGACCTTTAACCCTTACCTCTGTTCCCTGACCTTTAACCCTTACCTCTGTTCCCTGACCTTTAACCCTTACCTCTGTTCCCTGTACCAGAGCTGTTGCCCTGAAATCACTTCTTGACAAACATATTTTTGTTTTGAGCAGAGCAACTATTCTCCCGCTGTCGTTCTAATGTTAACTATGTGTGTGTGTGTGTTTGTGCATGGTGTGTGTGTGTTGTCTTTGTGTGTGTGTGCATGGTGTGTGTGTTGTGTTTGTGTGTTGTGTGTGTGTGTGTGCATGGTGTGTGTGTGTGTGTGTGCATGGTGTGTGTGTGTGTGTGCATGGTGTGTGTGTGTTGTGTTTGTGTGTGTGCGCATGGTGTGTGTGTGTGTGTGTGTGTGTGCATGGTGTGTGTGTGTGTGCATGGTGTGTGTGTGTGTTGTGTTTGTGTGTGTGCGCATGGTGTGTGTGTTGTGTGTGTGTGTGTGTGCGCATGGTGTGTGTGTGTTGTGTTTGTGTGTGTGCGCATGGTGTGTGTGTGTGTGTGTGTGTGTGTGTGCATGGTTTGTGTGTTGTGTTTGTGTGTGTGCGCGCATGGTGTGTGTGGGTGTGTGTGTTGTGTGTGTGTGTGCATGGTGTGTGTGTGCGCATGGTGTGTGTGTGTTGTGTTTGTGTGTGTGCGCATGGTGTGTGTGTGTGTGTGTGTGTGTGTGTGTGTGTGTTGTGTGCATGGTGTGTGTGTGCGCATGGTGTGTGCATGGTGTGTGTGTGTTGTGTGCGCATGGTGTGTGCATGGTGTGCATGGTGTGTGTGTGTGTGTGTGTGTGTGTGTGTGTGTGTGTGTGTGTGTGTGTGTGTGTGTGCGTGCATGGTGTGTGTGTTGTGTGTGTGTGTGTGTTGTCTTGGTGTGTTGTGTGTGTGTGTGTGTGCATGGTGTGGTATGTTTGTGTGTGTGTCTCCAGGGAACCCCTCGTCTGAGCAGGAAGACGTCCCCCAGTCCCACCAGGAGGGGCATGTTTGACTAGCGCCACCGCCCATTGGTCAAGTCTCATGACACCAACCAACCAACCGCTGAGGATTTCAACCCCAGGGACAGACTTTGGCCCACCCCCTGACAACCTGATTGGACCATGTGGGATTGTTGACCATGCAGTTCAACCAGAAATGTTCCCTGGGTTTATTGACCATGTGGTCCAACCAGAAAGGTTCCCTGGGTTTATTGACCATGCAGTTCAACCAGAAAGGTTCCCTGGGTTTATTGACCATGTGGTCCAACCAGAAAGGTTCCCTGGGTTTATTGACCATGTGGTCCAACCAGAAAGGTTCCCTGGGTTTATAGACCATGTGGTCCAACCAGAAAGGTTCCCTGGGTTTATTGACCATGCAGTTCAACCAGAAAGGTTCCCTGGGTTTATAGACCATGCAGTTCAACCAGAAAGGTTCCCTGGGTTTATTGACCATGTGGTCCAACCAGAAAGGTTCCCTGGGTTTATAGACCATGTGGTCCAACCAGAAAGGTTCCCTGGGTTTATTGACCATGCAGTTCAACCAGAAAGGTTCCCTGGGTTTATTGACCATGCAGTTCAACCAGAAAGGTTCCCTGGGTTTATAGACCATGTGGTCCAACCAGAAAGGTTCCCTGGGTTTATAGACCATGTGGTCCAACCAGAAAGGTTCCCTGGGTTTATAGACCATGTGGTCCAACCAGAAAGGTTCCCTGGGTTTATTGACCATGCAGTTCAACCAGAAAGGTTCCCTGGGTTTATTGACCATGGGGTTCAACCAGAAAGGTTCCCTGGGTTTATTGACCATGTGGTCCAACCAGAAAGGTCCCCTAGGTTTATTGACCATGCAGTTCAACCAGAAAGGTTCCCTGGGTTTAAAGACCATGATGAAAGATGAAACATATTGATCAGCCTTGTAGTAAGATGAGCTGGTATTGATCAGTCTTGTAATAAAATGAAACGCCTTTGGTCAGTCTTGTAATGAGATGTTCTGGTATTGGTCAGTCTTGTAATGAGATGTTCTGGTATTGGTCAGTCTTGTAATGAGATGTTCTGGTATTGGTCAGTCTTCTACATGAACATCCCAAAGTGCCCTTGTTAAACTGAATGTATAGAGAAGTGGGTTATTTTTTGTAGCTACCTGAAAGAAGACACCACCAGCATTCGGTCTGCTCTGAGTGGATAGAGAGGAGGAGAGCAAGAAGGAGGGAGAGAAGGAGAGGAGAAAGAGAAGGAGGGAGAGGAGAGAGAGAGAGAGGATGAGGGGGAGAGGAGAGAGAGAGAGAGAGGAGGAGGGAGAGGAGAGAGAGAGAGAGGATGAGGGGGAGAGGAGAGAGAGAGAGAGAGGAGGAGGGAGAGGAGAGAGAGAGAGAGGATGAGGGGGAGAGGAGAGAGAGAGAGAGAGAAGGAGGGAGAGGAGAGAGAGAGAGAGGATGAGGGGGCGTGATGTGAGGGTAGAGAAAGATCAGGTGACCTTGTTAGCCAGCCAGAGCTAGCATGATGTGAGGGTAGAGAAAGATCAGGTGACCTTGTTAGCCAGCCAGAGCTAGCGTGATGTGAGGGTAGAGAAAGATCAGGTGACCTTGTTAGCCAGCCAGAGCTAGCATGATGTGAGGGTAGAGAAAGATCAGGTGACCTTGTTAGCCAGCCAGAGCTAGCATGATGTGAGGGTAGAGAAAGATCAGGTGACCTTGTTAGCCAGCCAGAGCTAGCGTAATGTGAGGGTAGAGAAAGATCAGGTGACCTTGTTAGCCAGCCAGAGCTAGCATGATGTGAGGGTAGAGAAAGATCAGGTGACCTTGTTAGCCAGCCAGAGCTAGCATGATGTGAGGGTAGAGAAAGATCAGGTGACCTTGTTAGCCAGCCAGAGCTAGCATGATGTGAGGGTAGAGAAAGATCAGGTGACCTTGTTAGTCAGCCAGAGCTAGCGTAATGTGAGGGTAGAGAAAGATCAGGTGACCTTGTTAGCCAGCCAGAGTTAGCATGATGTGAGGGTAGAGAAAGATCAGGTGACCTTGTTAGCCAGCCAGAGTTAGCATGATGTGAGGGTAGAGAAAGATCAGGTGACCTTGTTAGCCAGCCAGAGCTAGCGTGATGTGAGGGTAGAGAAAGATCAGGTGACCTTGTTAGCCAGCCAGAGCTAGCGTGATGTGAGGGTAGAGAAAGATCAGGTGACCTTGTTAGCCAGCCAGAGCTAGCGTGATGTGAGGGTAGAGAAAGATCAGGTGACCTTGTTAGCCAGCCAGAGCTAGCGTGATGTGAGGGTAGAGAAAGATCAGGTGACCTTGTTAGCCAGCCAGAGCTAGCGTGATGTGAGGGTAGAGAAAGATCAGGTGACCTTGTTAGCCAGCCAGAGCTAGCGTGATGTGAGGGTAGAGAAAGATCAGGTGACCTTGTTAGCCAGCCAGAGCTAGCGTGATGTGAGGGTAGAGAAAGATCAGGTGACCTTGTTAGCCAGCTAGATTCATTTCTCTCACAACAGCCAACAATAAACTAAAGTAAATGTAGCTAGTATCTGAGTCCAATGTTTGACGGACTCATTGTTTACAACAAAGTTGCTAGCTGCAGTAATTACCCCACTATCAACCTCTCTCTCCCCCCTCACTAATCTGTCACTCAACTCATCGACTGCTTCCTCCAAAACACATCTATATTTTACCCTGGTCTATTGCCCACTTAGTTTCAATTAACAAACATAGTGTCGTTTAAATGAACCGCTAGATTGTGCTATTCATATATTATCAACCTCACGTTATGAGACATAGCTAGTGGTTTGGTTACAGCAAAGCTAGACTATACAAAATGCTAGTGCTGACACCTTGTGGTGATAATGTTGAACTGCATATTAATTACACCAGGATGATGCATAACATGAAGCAAACACATTTCAAATTCATTTCAAGCAACATATTTGGCAATGTCTTTTTAAATGAAATCAAATTAACCTTAAAATATTCCTTTCTGCACACCTTCAAGATAGGGATATGAGATAATGTCTCTCCCCTGAGCATCTCATCCTTATAATGTCTCTCCCCTGAGCCTCTCATCCTTAAGGCCCTCCTTCATAATGTCTCTCCCCTGAGCCTCTCATCCTTAAGGCCCTCCTTCATAATGTCTCTCCCCTGAGCATCTCATCCTTAAGGCCCTCCTTCATAATGTCTCTCCCCTGAGCCTCTCATCCTTAAGGCCCTCCTTCATAATGTCTCTCCTCTGAGCCTCTCATCCTTAAGGCCCTCCTTCATAATGTCTCTCCCCATAGCATCTCATCCTTAAGGCCCTCCTTCATAATGTCTCTCCCCATAGCATCTCATCCTTAAGGCCCTCCTTCATAATGTCTCTCCCCTGAGCCTCTCATCCTTAAGGCCCTCCTTCATAATGTCTCTCCCCATAGCATCTCATCCTTAAGGCCCTCCTTCATAATGTCTCTCCCCTGAGCCTCTCATCCTTAAGGCCCCTCCTTCATAATGTCTCTCCCCTGAGCCTCTCATCCTTAAGGCCCTCCTTCATAATGTCTCTCCCCTGAGCCTCTCATCCTTAAGGTCCTCCTTCATAATGTCTCTCCCCTGAGCATCTCATCCTTAAGGTCCTCCTTCATAATGTCTCTCCTCTGAGCATCTCATCCTTAAGGCCCTCCTTCATAATGTCTCTCCCCTGAGCCTCTCATCCTTAAGGCCCTCCTTCATAATGTCTCTCCCCATAGCATCTCATCCTTAAGGCCCTCCTTCATAATGTCTCTCCCCTGAGCCTCTCATCCTTAAGGCCCCTCCTTCATAATGTCTCTCCCCTGAGCCTCTCATCCTTAAGGCCCTCCTTCATAATGTCTCTCCCCTGAGCCTCTCATCCTTAAGGCCCTCCTTCATAATGTCTCTCCCCTGAGCATCTCATCCTTAAGGTCCTCCTTCATAATGTCTCTCCTCTGAGCATCTCATCCTTAAGGCCCTCCTTCATAATGTCTCTCCCCTGAGCCTCTCATCCTTAAGGCCCTCCTTCATAATGTCTCTCCCCTGAGCCTCTCATCCTTAAGGCCCACCTTCATAATGTCTCTCCCCTGAGCCTCTCATCCTTAAGGCCCTCCTTCATAATGTCTCTCCCCTGAGCCTCTCATCCTTAAGGCCCTCCTTCATAATGTCTCTCCCCTGAGCCTCTCATCCTTAAGGCCCACCTTCATAATGTCTCTCCCCTGAGCCTCTCATCCTTAAGGCCCACCTTCATAATGTCTGTCCCCTGAGCCTCTCATCCTTAAGGCCCTCCTTCATAATGTCTCTCCTCTGAGCATCTCATCCTTAAGGCCCTCCTTCATAATGTCTCTCCCCTGAGCATCTCATCCTTAAGGCCCTCCTTCATAATGTCTCTCCCCTGAGCATCTCATCCTTAAGGCCCTCCTTCATAATGTCTCTCCCCTGAGCATCTCATCCTTAAGGCCCTCCTTCATAATGTCTCTCCCCTGAGCCTCTCATCCTTAAGGCCCTCCTTCATAATGTCTCTCCCCTGAGCATCTCATCCTTAAGGCCCTCCTTCATCATGTCTCTCCTCTGAGCATCTCATCCTTAAGGCCCTCCTTCATAATGTCTCTCCCCTGAGCATCTCATCCTTAAGGCCCTCCTTCATAATGTCTCTCCTCTGAGCCTCTCATCCTTAAGGGCCACCTTCATAATGTCTCTCCCCTGAGCATCTCATCCTTAAGGCCCTCCTTCATAATGTCTCTCCCCTGAGCATCTCATCCTTAAGGCCCTCCTTCATAATGTCTCTCCCCTGAGCATCTCATGCTTAAGGCCCTCCTTCATAATGTTTCTCCCCTGAGCCTCTCATCCTTAAGGCCCTCCTTCATAATGTCTCTCCCCTGAGCATCTCATCCTTAAGGCCCTCCTTCATAATGTCTCTCCCCTGAGCCTCTCATCCTTAAGGCCCTCCTTCATAATGTCTCTCCCCTGAGCCTCTCATCCTTAAGGCCCTCCTTCATAATGTCTCTCCTCTGAGCCTCTCATCCTTAAGGCCCTCCTTCATAATGTCTCTCCCCTGAGCATCTCATCCTTAAGGCCCTCCTTCATAATGTCTCTCCCCTGAGCATCTCATCCTCAAGGCCCTCCTTCATCATGTCTCTCCCCATAGCATCTCATCCTTAAGGCCCTCCTTCATAATGTCTCTCCCCATAGCATCTCATCCTTAAGGCCCTCCTTCATAATGTCTCTCCCCTGAGCCTCTCATCCTTAAGGCCCTCCTTCATAATGTCTCTCCCCTGAGCCTCTCATCCTTAAGGCCCACCTTCATAATGTCTCTCCCCTGAGCCTCTCATCCTTAAGGCCCTCCTTCATAATGTCTCTCCCCATAGCATCTCATCCTTAAGGCCCACCTTCATAATGTCTCTCCTCTGAGCCTCTCATCCTTAAGGCCCTCCTTCATAATGTCTCTCCCCATAGCATCTCATCCTTAAGGCCCTCCTTCATAATGTCTCTCCCCTGAGCATCTCATCCTTAAGGCCCTCCTTCATAATGTCTCTCCCCTGAGCATCTCATCCTTAAGGCCCTCCTTCATAATGTCTCTCCCCTGAGCCTCTCATCCTTAAGGCCCACCTTCATAATGTCTCTCCCCATAGCCTCTCATCCTTAAGGCCCTCCTTCATAATGTCTCTCCCCTGAGCCTCTCATCCTTCAGTCCCTCCTTCATAATGTCTCTCCTCTGAGCCTCTCATCCTTAAGGTCCTCCTTCATAATGTCTCTCCCCTGAGCATCTCATCCTTAAGGCCCACCTTCATAATGTCTCTCCTCTGAGCCTGTCATCCTCAAGGCCCTCCTTCATAATGTCTCTCCCCATAGCATCTCATCCTTAAGGCCCTCCTTCATAATGTCTCTCCCCATAGCATCTCATCCTTAAGGCCCTCCTTCATAATGTCTCTCCCCTGAGCCTCTCATCCTTAAGGCCCTCCTTCATAATGTCTCTCCCCATAGCATCTCATCCTTAAGGCCCTCCTTCATAATGTCTCTCCCCTGAGCCTCTCATCCTTAAGGCCCCTCCTTCATAATGTCTCTCCCCTGAGCCTCTCATCCTTAAGGCCCTCCTTCATAATGTCTCTCCCCTGAGCCTCTCATCCTTAAGGTCCTCCTTCATAATGTCTCTCCTCTGAGCATCTCATCCTTAAGGCCCTCCTTCATAATGTCTCTCCCCTGAGCCTCTCATCCTTAAGGCCCTCCTTCATAATGTCTCTCCCCTGAGCATCTCATCCTTAAGGTCCTCCTTCATAATGTCTCTCCTCTGAGCATCTCATCCTTAAGGCCCTCCTTCATAATGTCTCTCCCCTGAGCCTCTCATCCTTAAGGCCCTCCTTCATAATGTCTCTCCCCTGAGCCTCTCATCCTTAAGGCCCACCTTCATAATGTCTCTCCCCTGAGCCTCTCATCCTTAAGGCCCTCCTTCATAATGTCTCTCCCCTGAGCCTCTCATCCTTAAGGCCCTCCTTCATAATGTCTCTCCCCTGAGCCTCTCATCCTTAAGGCCCACCTTCATAATGTCTCTCCCCTGAGCCTCTCATCCTTAAGGCCCACCTTCATAATGTCTCTCCCCTGAGCCTCTCATCCTTAAGGCCCTCCTTCATAATGTCTCTCCTCTGAGCATCTCATCCTTAAGGCCCTCCTTCATAATGTCTCTCCCCTGAGCATCTCATCCTTAAGGCCCTCCTTCATAATGTCTCTCCCCTGAGCATCTCATCCTTAAGGCCCTCCTTCATAATGTCTCTCCCCTGAGCATCTCATCCTTAAGGCCCTCCTTCATAATGTCTCTCCCCTGAGCCTCTCATCCTTAAGGCCCTCCTTCATAATGTCTCTCCCCTGAGCATCTCATCCTTAAGGCCCTCCTTCATCATGTCTCTCCTCTGAGCATCTCATCCTTAAGGCCCTCCTTCATAATGTCTCTCCCCTGAGCATCTCATCCTTAAGGCCCTCCTTCATAATGTCTCTCCCCTGAGCCTCTCATCCTTAAGGCCCTCCTTCATAATGTCTCTCCCCTGAGCATCTCATCCTTAAGGCCCTCCTTCATAATGTCTCTCCTCTGAGCCTCTCATCCTTAAGGGCCACCTTCATAATGTCTCTCCCCTGAGCATCTCATCCTTAAGGCCCTCCTTCATAATGTCTCTCCCCTGAGCATCTCATCCTTAAGGCCCTCCTTCATAATGTCTCTCCCCTGAGCATCTCATGCTTAAGGCCCTCCTTCATAATGTCTCTCCCCTGAGCCTCTCATCCTTAAGGCCCTCCTTCATAATGTCTCTCCCCTGAGCATCTCATCCTTAAGGCCCTCCTTCATAATGTCTCTCCCCTGAGCCTCTCATCCTTAAGGCCCTCCTTCATAATGTCTCTCCCCTGAGCCTCTCATCCTTAAGGCCCTCCTTCATAATGTCTCTCCTCTGAGCCTCTCATCCTTAAGGCCCTCCTTCATAATGTCTCTCCCCTGAGCATCTCATCCTTAAGGCCCTCCTTCATAATGTCTCTCCCCTGAGCATCTCATCCTCAAGGCCCTCCTTCATCATGTCTCTCCCCATAGCATCTCATCCTTAAGGCCCTCCTTCATAATGTCTCTCCCCATAGCATCTCATCCTTAAGGCCCTCCTTCATAATGTCTCTCCCCTGAGCCTCTCATCCTTAAGGCCCTCCTTCATAATGTCTCTCCCCTGAGCCTCTCATCCTTAAGGCCCACCTTCATAATGTCTCTCCCCTGAGCCTCTCATCCTTAAGGCCCTCCTTCATAATGTCTCTCCCCATAGCATCTCATCCTTAAGGCCCACCTTCATAATGTCTCTCCTCTGAGCCTCTCATCCTTAAGGCCCTCCTTCATAATGTCTCTCCCCATAGCATCTCATCCTTAAGGCCCTCCTTCATAATGTCTCTCCCCTGAGCCTCTCATCCTTCAGGCCCTCCTTCATAATGTCTCTCCCCTGAGCCTCTCATCCTTAAGGCCCTCCTTCATAATGTCTCTCCCCTGAGCCTCTCATCCTTAAGGCCCTCCTTCATAATGTCTCTCCTCTGAGCATCTCATCCTTAAGGCCCTCCTTCATAATGTCTCTCCTCTGAGCCTCTCATCCTTAAGGCCCTCCTTCATAATGTCTCTCCTCTGAGCCTCTCATCCTTAAGGCCCTCCTTCATAATGTCTCTCCCCATAGCATCTCATCCTTAAGGCCCTCCTTCATAATGTCTCTCCCCATAGCATCTCATCCTTAAGGCCCTCCTTCATAATGTCTCTCCCCTGAGCCTCTCATCCTTAAGGCCCTCCTTCATAATGTCTCTCCCCATAGCATCTCATCCTTAAGGCCCACCTTCATAATATCTCTCCCCATAGCATCTCATCCTTAAGGCCCTCCTTCATAATGTCTCTCCCCATAGCATCTCATCCTTAAGGCCCTCCTTCATCATGTCTCTCCCCTGAGGATCTCATCCTTAAGGCCCTCCTTCATAATGTCTCTCCCCTGAGCATCTCATCCTTAAGGCCCTCCTTCATAATGTCTCTCCCCTGAGCCTCTCAACCTTAAGGCCCACCTTCATAATGTCTCTCCCCTGAGCATCTCATCCTTAAGGCCCTCCTTCATAATGTCTCTCCCCTGAGCATCTCATCCTTAAGGCCCTCCTTCATAATGTCTCTCCCCTGAGCCTCTCATCCTTAAGGCCCTCCTTCATAATGTCTCTCCCCTGAGCCTCTCATCCTTAAGGCCCTCCTTCATAATGTCTCTCCCCTGAGCCTCTCATCCTTAAGGCCCACCTTCATAATGTCTCTCCCCTGAGCCTCTCATCCTTAAGGCCCTCCTTCATAATGTCTCTCCCCTGAGCATCTCATCCTTAAGGCCCTCCTTCATAATGTCTCTCCCCTGAGCATCTCATCCTTAAGGCCCTCCTTCATAATGTCTCTCCCCTGAGCCTCTCATCCTTAAGGCCCTCCTTCATAATGTCTCTCCCCTGAGCCTCTCATCCTTAAGGCCCACCTTCATAATGTCTCTCCCCTGAGCCTCTCATCCTTAAGGCCCACCTTCATAATGTCTCTCCCCTGAGCCTCTCATCCTTAAGGCCCTCCTTCATCATGTCTCTCCCCTGAGGATCTCATCCTTAAGGCCCTCCTTCATAATGTCTCTCCCCTGAGCATCTCATCCTTAAGGCCCTCCTTCATAATGTCTCTCCCCTGAGCCTCTCATCCTCAAGGCCCACCTTCATAATGTCTCTCCCCTGAGCCTCTCATCCTTAAGGCCCACCTTCATAATGTCTCTCCCCTGAGCCTCTCATCCTTAAGGCCCTCCTTCATAATGTCTCTCCCCTGAGCATCTCATCCTTAAGGCCCTCCTTCATAATGTCTCTCCCCTGAGCCTCTCATCCTTAAGGCCCTCCTTCATAATGTCTCTCCCCTGAGCCTCTCATCCTTAAGGCCCTCCTTCATAATGTCTCTCCCCTGAGCATCTCATCCTCAAGGCCCACCTTCATAATGTCTCTCCCCTGAGCCTCTCATCCTTAAGGCCCTCCTTCATAATGTCTCTCCCCTGAGCCATACATCCTTAAGGCCCACCTTCATAATGTCTCTCCCCTGAGCCTCTCATCCTTAAGGCCCACCTTCATAATGTCTCTCCCCTGAGCCTCTCATCCTTAAGGCCCTCCTTCATCATGTCTCTCCCCTGAGGATCTCATCCTTAAGGCCCTCCTTCATAATGTCTCTCCCCTGAGCATCTCATCCTTAAGGCCCTCCTTCATAATGTCTCTCCCCTGAGCCTCTCATCCTTAAGGCCCTCCTTCATCATGTCTCTCCCCTGAGCATCTCATCCTTAAGGCCCACCTTCATAATGTCTCTCCTCTGAGCCTGTCATCCTCAAGGCCCACCTTCATAATGTCTCTCCCCTGAGCCTCTCATCCTTAAGGCCCTCCTTCATAATGTCTCTCCCCTGAGCCTCTCATCCTTAAGGCCCTCCTTCATAATGTCTCTCCCCTGAGCCTCTCATCCTTAAGGCCCTCCTTCATAATGTCTCTCCCCTGAGCCTCTCATCCTTAAGGCCCTCCTTCATAATGTCTCTCCCCTGAGCCTCTCATCCTTAAGGCCCACCTTCATAATGTCTCTCCCCTGAGCATCTCATCCTTAAGGCCCTCCTTCATAATGTCTCTCCCCTGAGCCTCTCATCCTTAAGGCCCTCCTTCATAATGTCTCTCCCCTGAGCCTCTCATCCTCAAGGCCCTCCTTCATAATGTCTCTCCCCTGAGCATCTCATCCTTAAGGCCCTCCTTCATAATGTCTCTCCCCATAGCATCTCATCCTTAAGGTCCTCCTTCATAATGTCTCTCCCCTGAGCCTCTCATCCTTAAGGCCCACCTTCATAATGTCTCTCCCCTGAGCATCTCATCCTTAAGGCCCTCCTTCATAATGTCTCTCCTCTGAGCCTCTCATCCTTAAGGCCCACCTTCATAATGTCTCTCCCCTGAGCCTCTCATCCTTAAGGCCCTCCTTCATAATGTCTCTCCCCTGAGCCTCTCATCCTTAAGGCCCTCCTTCATAATGTCTCTCCCCTGAGCATCTCATCCTTAAGGCCCTCCTTCATAATGTCTCTCCCCTGAGCATCTCATCCTTAAGGCCCTCCTTCATAATGTCTCTCCTCTGAGCCTCTCATCCTTAAGGCCCTCCTTCATAATGCCTCTCCCCTGAGCCTCTCATCCTTAAGGCCCTCCTTCATAATGTCTCTCCCCTGAGCCTCTCATCCTTAAGGCCCTCCTTCATAATGTCTCTCCCCTGAGCATCTCATCCTTAAGGCCCTCCTTCATAATGTCTCTCCCCATAGCATCTCATCCTTAAGGCCCTCCTTCATAATGTCTCTCCCCATAGCATCTCATCCTTAAGGTCCTCCTTCATAATGTCTCTCCCCTGAGCCTCTCATCCTTAAGGCCCTCCTTCATAATGTCTCTCCTCTGAGCATCTCATCCTTAAGGCCCTCCTTCATAATGTCTCTCCCCTGAGCCTCTCATCCTTAAGGCCCTCCTTCATAATGTCTCTCCCCTGAGCCTCTCATCCTTAAGGCCCTCCTTCATAATGTCTCTCCCCTGAGCCTCTCATCCTTAAGGCCCTCCTTCATAATGTCTCTCCCCTGAGCATATCATCCTTAAGGCCCTCCTTCATAATGTCTCTCCCCTGAGCCTCTCATCCTTCAACATGGTTAGCCTCATTATGAGTCTAATCTGGTCTCCTTCAACATGGTTAGCCTCATTATGAGTCTAATCTGGTCTCCTTCAACATGGTTAGCCTCATTATGAGTCTAATCTGGTCTCCTTCAACATGGTTAGCCTCATTATGAGTCTAATCTGGTCTCCTTCAACATGGTTAGCCTCATTATGAGTCTAATCTGGTCTCCTTCAACATGGGTATCCTCATTATGAGTCTAATCTGGTCTCCTTCAACATGGTTAGCCTCATTATGAGTCTAATCTGGTCTCCTTCAACATGGTTAGCCTCATTATGAGTCTAATCTGGTCTCCTTCAACATGGTTAGCCTCATTATGAGTCTAATCTGGTCTCCTTCAACATGGTTATCCTCATTATGAGTCTAATCTGGTCTCCTTCAACATGGTTAGCCTCATTATGAGTCTAATCTGGTCTCCTTCAACATGGTTAGCCTCATTATGAGTCTAATCTGGTCTCCTTCAACATGGTTATCCATTATGAGTCTAATCTGGTCTCCTTCAACATGGTTAGCCTCATTATGAGTCTAATCTGGTCTCCTTCAACATGGTTAGCCTCATTATGAGTCTAATCTGGTCTCCTTCAACATGGTTAGCCTCATTATGAGTCTAATCTGGTCTCCTTCAACATGGTTAGCCTCATTATGAGTCTAATCTGGTCTCCTTCAACATGGTTAGCCTCATTATGAGTCTAATCTGGTCTCCTTCAACATGGTTAGCCTCATTATGAGTCTAATCTGGTCTCCTTCAACATGGTTAGCCTCATTATGAGTCTAATCTGGTCTCCTTCAACATGGTTAGCCTCATTATGAGTCTAATCTGGTCTCCTTCAACATGGTTATCCATTATGAGTCTAATCTGGTCTCCTTCAACATGGTTAGCCTCATTATGAGTCTAATCTGGTCTCCTTCAACATGGTTAGCCTCATTATGAGTCTAATCTGGTCTCCTTCAACATGGTTATCCTCATTATGAGTCTAATCTGGTCTCCTTCAACATGGTTAGCCTCATTATGAGTCTAATCTGGTCTCCTTCAACATGGTTAGCCTCATTATGAGTCTAATCTGGTCTCCTTCAACATGGTTAGCCTCATTATGAGTCTAATCTGGTCTCCTTCAACATGGTTATCCTCATTATGAGTCTAATCTGGTCTCCTTCAACATGTTTATCCTCATTATGAGTCTAATCTGGTCTCCTTCAACATGGTTATCCTCATTATGAGTCTAATGAGAAAGGAAAAACCCACACACAGATCAAGTGCGTTGGGCATGTCAGTGAGTGTAACAGAGGGGTGAGTCTGTAGCACATGTGAGTTAGTTGACAGGTGAGTGCTGGGCTCTTTCTCAATTCATCCTTCCTCGATTCCTCTCCTCACCTCCTAAAAACGAATTGTAGAATAGAAAAACAGACAAACAGGGAATGTTCAATGACCAAAAAATGTAGATATATAACAGCAAGGTGTCAGGGCTGGAACAGAAACCTGCTCAGCCAGTAGGTAGATATATAACAGCAAGGTGTCAGGGCTGGAACAGAAACCTGCTCAGCCAGTAGGTAGATATATAACAGCAAGGTGTCAGGGCTGGAACAGAAACCTGCTCAGCCAGTAGGTAGATATATAACAGCAAGGTGTCAGGGCTGGAACAGAAACCTGCTCAGCCAGTAGGTAGATATATAACAGCAAGGTGTCAGGGCTGGAACAGAAACCTGTTCAGCCAGTAGGTAGATCTCTAGCAGCAAGGTGTCAGGGCTGGAACAGAAACCTGCTCTGCCAGTAGGTAGATCTCTAGCAGCAAGGTGTCAGGGCTGGAACAGAAACCTGCTCTGCCAGTAGGTAGATCTCTAGCAGCAAGGTGTCAGGGCTGGAACAGAAACCTGCTCTGCCAGTAGGTAGATCTCTAGCAGCAAGGGTGGCCATGCATGTTCTATATCTATGCATTGTTACTTTAACAGTATTGTTATAATCCTACAACCAATTCTAACAGTAAACCAATAGCATATCACCCATTGGAAATATAGCCTTTAATCTCTTCAGGACTTGGGACTTTCATCTGCAGACAGGATTTAGCAGCTTTCACAGGTCTCTGTATCCGAAACATAGAAATTAGACCAGGACTTGCTTCATTAGAAACTTAAATTAGACCAGGACTTGCTTCATTAGAAACTTAAATTACACCAGGACTTGCTTCATTAGAAACTTAAATTAGACCAGGACTTGCTTCATTAGAAACTTAAATTACACCAGGACTTGCTTCATTAGAAACATAAATTAGACCAGGACTTGCTTCATTAGAAACTTAAATTACACCAGGACTTGCTTCATTAGAAACATAAATTAGACCAGGACTTGCTTCATTAGAAACTTAAATTACACCAGGACTTGCTTCATTAGAAACTTAAATTACACCAGGACTTGCTTCATTAGAAACTTAAATTACACCAGGACTTGCTTCATTAGAAACATAACTTACACCAATCTAGCTATAACATTAAACTGACATTTTCCCAGGATGTAAGGACCATCCCACCCATGAATATTATGGTCAAAAATGCTAATTGAGAAAACAACTACACTATGTTAACTAGCTAGCTGTTTACAGCCGCCACGGAACAGCTGTAAGTTCTTTGGGGTTCCATGGTTCACTTGCGCTCCTCCTAAAAAAGCTGTTAAAAAGGTCTATAGGTCCCAGCAGTATACAGACACTACTGCCCCGTAAGACTAGATACAGTCTGTTGACATTCCTGCTTCTGGCCAGATTAACATACAGCTCATAGTTGTGATGAAGGCTAAAGAGCATAAGGACATGTTATTATTATTAATTATAACTATCATCATCATCATCACCATATTGTTTATCATCATCATCACCATATTGTTTATCATCATCATCATCACCATATTGTTTATCATCATCATCATATTGTTTATCATCATCATCATCATATTGTTTATCATCATCATCATCACCATATTGTTTATCATCATCATCATCACCATATTGTTTATCATCATCATCACCATATTGTTTATCATCATCATCATCACCATATTGTTTATCATCATCATCATCACCATATTGTTTTTCATCATCACAGGAGGCAGTTGGTATATTAGATTCTATATCACCCGCAATACAGCCTTTCGTTTAGACTAAATGTTTGTACATATTATATCATATTATATTATCATATTGTTTTCTTTACCTGCCTGACACCTTTAATGGTTCTGTATGTGTACTCCACCACCTTTAATGGGCCTGTATGTGTACACCACCACCTTTAATGGGTCTGTATGTGTACACCACCACCTTTAATGGTTCTGTATGTGTACACCGCCACCTTTAATGGGTCTGTATGTGTACTCTACCACCTTTAATGGGTCTGTATGTGTACACCGCCACCTTTAATGGTTCTGTATGTGTACTCCACCACCTTTAATGGGTCTGTATGTGTACACCACCACCTTTAATGGGCCTGTATGTGTACTCTACCACCTTTAATGGGTCTGTATGTGTACTCCACCACCTTTAATGGGCCTGTATGTGTACACCACCACCTTTAATGGGCCTGTATGTGTACTCCACCACCTTTAATGGGTCTGTATGTGTACACCGCCACCTTTAATGGGCCTGTATGTGTACTCTACCACCTTTAATGGGTCTGTATGTGTACACCGCCACCTTTAATGGGCCTGTATGTGTACTCTACCACCTTTAATGGGCCTGTATGTGTACACCACCACCTTTAATGGGCCTGTATGTGTACTCTACCACCTTTAATGGGTCTGTATGTGTACTCCACCACCTTTAATGGGCCTGTATGTGTACACCACCACCTTTAATGGGCCTGTATGTGTACTCCACCACCTTTAATGGGTCTGTATGTGTACACCGCCACCTTTAATGGGCCTGTATGTGTACTCTACCACCTTTAATGGGTCTGTATGTGTACTCCACCACCTTTAATGGGCCTGTATGTGTACTCCACCACCTTTAATGGGCCTGTATGTGTACTCCACCACCTTTAATGGGTCTGTATGTGTACTCCACCACCTTTAATGGGCCTGTATGTGTACTCCACCACCTTTAATGGGCCTGTATGTGTACACCACCACCTTTAATGGGTCTGTATGTGTACACCACCACCTTTAATGGGTCTGTATGTGTACACCGCCACCTTTAATGGTTCTGTATGTGTACACCGCCACCTTTAATGGGTCTGTATGTGTACACCGCCACCTTTAATGGGCCTGTATGTGTACACCGCCACCTTTAATGGGTCTGTATGTGTACACCACCACCTTTAATGGGCCTGTATGTGTACACCGCCACCTTTAATGGGTCTGTATGTGTACACCGCCACCTTTAATGGGCCTGTATGTGTACACCGCCACCTTTAATGGGTCTGTATGTGTACACCGCCACCTTTAATGGGTCTGTATGTGTACACCGCCACCTTTAATGGGCCTTCTCAAATGGATAATTGTAACTCAATCTTCTCTGGATTGGATATAAATTCTACTTTTATACAAATCTACTAAATTTGTATGTATTTAAAAATCACAATATTTTGAATATTTCCTATTGCTTCTTAACGTTACATGAAGATATATATTTATCAAGGTATAGTTTTTAATGCAAATATCATTGTATTTCCTTGTATGTACTGTAATGTGTTGGAGCTGGTAAGTGTGTTGTTCTGTTGAGAAGGAGAGGAGGTACTTTGATCTGGTTTAAAGTTCCTGGAACGTGTTGCCATATAACAATAAACTTAATAATAATGATCTGGGGTTGTCTTCAGTCTGTCTGGTTAATAGTGGTGAAGAGTGCTACTGGTTTCCAGGGGACTGTCTCCATCTGCTGGTGTTAACTAGTATTTTGTAGGTCGTTTTTAAACGCAGAAGCCTTTCCCAAGGCAGACCCACTCTATGGCTGCATCATTTGTCATATTTTATATACTTTCTGTATTTGTTGGATATTTTGAAATTACAAATCAACTGTATAAATCATGTGACATAAGCCTAGAACGAGCTATCATTGCAGTATGGCGCCAAAGTTATAGGAACCGCAAAAGGTCTGCTGCCGTTCTGTTGAGTTACACACTTGTAGTGTGTGTGTGTGTGTGTGCGTGTGTGTGTGTGTGTGTGTGTGTGTGTGTGTGTGTGTGTGTGTGTGTGTGTGTGTGTGTGTGTGTGTGTGAACAGCAGTGGTACATGTTAGTTATTGGCCTGGGTTAATAGAAGTGCTTGTAAAGCCGGTCTTTTTAATTGGCTACATTTCATATCATTTTCTTTACCTGCTGGTTTTAATGGGCCATATAGACTACCATGAGACTACCATATAGCCCATATGGACTACCATATAGCTCATATAGACTACCATATAGCTCATATAGACTACCATATAGCCCATATGGACTACCATATAGCTCATATAGACTACCATATAGCTCATATAGACTACCATATAGCCCATATAGACTACCATGAGACTACGATATAGATATATAGACTACCATATAGCCCATATGGACTACCATATGGACTACCATATAGCTCATATAGACTACCATATAGCTCATATAGACTACCATATAGCTCATATAGACTACCATATAGCTCATATAGACTACCATATAGCCCATATAGACTACCATGAGACTACCATATAGCCCATATGGACTACCATATAGCTCATATAGACTACCATATAGCTCATATAGACTACCATATAGCTCATATAGACTACCATATAGCCCATATGGACTACCATATAGCTCATATAGACTACCATATAGCTCATATAGACTACCATATAGCCCATATAGACTACCATGAGACTACGATATAGATATATAGACTACCATATAGCCCATATGGACTACCATATAGCTCATATAGACTACCATATAGCTCATATAGACTACCATGAGACTACGATATAGATATATAGACTACCATATAGCCCATATGGACTACCATATAGCTCATATAGACTACCATATAGCTCATATAGACTACCATATAGCCCATATAGACTACCATATAGCTCATATAGACTACCATATAGCTCATATAGACTACCATATAGCCCATATAGACTACCATCTAGACCATATAGACTACCATCTAGACCATATAGACTACCATATAGCCCATATAGACTACCATATAGCCCATATAGACTACCATCTAGACCATATAGACTACCATATAGCCCATATAGACTACCATATATCAAATCAAGTTTATTTTATATAGCCCTTCGTACATCAGCTAATATCTCGAAGTGCTGTACAGAAACCCAGCCTAAAACCCCAAACAGCAAGCAATGCAGGTGCAGAAGCACGGTGGCTAGGAAAAACTCCCTAGAAAGGCCAAAACCTAGGAAGAAACCTAGAGAGGAACCAGGCTATGAGGGGTGGCCAGTCCTCTTCTGGCTGTGCCGGGTGGAGATTATAACAGAACATGGCCAAGATGTTCAAAATGTTCATAGCCCATATATACTACCATATAGCCCATATAGCTCATATAGACTAAGATATAGACCATATATACTTCCATATGGACTACCATCTAGCCCATATAGACTAGCATATAGACCACCATATAGCCCATATATACTTCCATATGGACAACCATATAACCCATTTAGACTACCATATATCCTATATAGACTACCTAATATACCTTATAGACTATCATGTAGCCCATATAGACCACCATATAGCCCATATAGACTACCAGATATACTACCATATACAGTTGAAGTCGGAAGTTTACATACAGTGGGACAAAAAAGTATTTAGTCAGCCACCAATTGTGCAAGTTCTCCCACTTAAAAAGATGAGACAGGCCTGTAATTTTCATCATAGGTACACTTCAACTATGACAGACAAAATGAGAAAAATAATCCAGAAAATCACATTGTAGGATTTTTTATGAATTTATTTGCAAATTATGGTGGAAAATAAGTATTTGGTCAATAACAAAAGTTTATCTCAATACTTTGTTATATACCCTTTGTGGGCAATGACAGAGGTCAAATGTTTTCTGTAAGTCTTCACAAGGTTTTCACACACTGTTGCTGGTATTTTGGCCCATTCCTCCATGCAGTTCTCCTCTAGAGCAGTGATGTTTTGGGGCTGTTGCTGGGCAACACGGACTTTCAACTCCCTCCAAAGATTTTCTATGGGGTTGAGATCTGGAGACTGGCTAGGCCACTCCAGGACCTTGAAATGCTTCTTACGAAGCCACTCCTTCGTTGCCCGGGCGGTGTGTTTGGGATCATTGTCATGCTGAAAGACCCAGCCACGTTTCATCTTCAATGCCCTTGCTGATGGAAGGAGGTTTTCACTCAATCTCATGAAAAATAAATAAATCTCATGATACATGGCCCCATTCATTCTTTCCTTTACACGGATCAGTCGTCCTGGTCCCTTTGCAGAAAAACAGCCCCAAAGCATGATGTTTCCACCCCCATGCTTCACAGTAGGTATGGTGTTCTTTGGATGCAACTCAGCATTCTTTGTCCTCCAAACACGACGAGTTGAGTTTTTACCAAAAAGTTATATTTTGGTTTCATCTGACTATATGACATTCTCCCAATCTTCTTCTGGATCATCCAAATGCTCTCTAGCAAACTTCAGACGGGCCTGGACATGTACTGGCTTAAGCAGGGGGACACGTCTGCCATTGCAGGATTTGAGTCCCTGGCGGCGTAGTGTGTTACTGATGGTACGCTTTGTTACTTTGGTCCTAGCTCTCTGCAGGTCATTCACTAGGTCCCCCCGTGTGGTTCTGGGATTTTTGCTCACCGTTCTTGTGATCATTTTGACCCCACGGGGTGAGATCTTGCGTGGAGCCCCAGATCGAGGGAGATTATCAGTGGTCTTGTATGTCTTCCATTTCCTAATAATTGCTCCCACAGTTGATTTCTTCAAACCAAGCTGCTTACATATTGCAGATTCAGTCTTCCCAGCCTGGTGCAGGTCTACAATTTTTCTTCTGGTGTCCTTTGACAGCTCTTTGGTCTTGGCCATAGTGGAGTTTGGAGTGTGACTGTTTGAGGTTGTGGACAGGTGTCTTTTATACTGATAACAAGTTCAAACAGGTGCCATTAATACAGGTAACGAGTGGAGGACAGAGGAGCCTCTTAAAGAAGAAGTTACAGGTCTGTGAGAGCCAGAAATCTTGCTTGTTTGTAGGTGACCAAATACTTATTTTCCACCATCATTTGCAAATAAATTCATTAAAAATCCTACAATGTGATTTTCTGGAATTTTTTTTCTCATTTTGTCTGTCATAGTTGAAGTGTACCTATGATGAAAATTACAGGCCTCTCTCATCTTTTTAAGTGGGAGAACTTGCACAATTGGTGGCTGACTAAATACTTTTTTGCCCCACTGTACACCTTAGCCAAATACATTTAAACTCCGTTTTTAACAATTCCTGACATTTAATCCGAGTAAAAATTCCCTGTCTTAGGTCAGTTAGGATCACCACTTTCTTTTAAGAATATGAAATGTCAGAATAATAGTAGAATGATTTATTTCAGCTTTTATTTATTTTGGGGTAATTTTCTGCTTGGGGTCATTGTCCATTTGGAAGACCCATTTGCGACAAAGCTTTAACTTCCTGACTGATGTCTTGAGATGTTGCTTCAAAATATCCACATCATTTTCCTTTCTCATGATGCCATCGATTTTGTGAAGTGCACCAGTCCCTCCTGCAGCAAAGCACCCCCACAACATGATGCTGCCACCCCTGTGGTTGGGATGGTGTTCTTCGGCTTGCAAGCCTCCCCCTTTTTCCTCCAACCATAACGATGGTCATTATGGCCAAACAGTTCTATTTTTGTTTCATCAGACCAGAGGACATTTCTCCAAAAAGTACAATCTTTGTCCCCATGTGCAGTTGCAAACTGTAGTTTGACTTTTTTATGGTGGTTTTGGAGTTGTGGCTTCTTCCTTGCTGAGCGGCCTTTCAGGTTACGTTGATATAGGACTCGTTTTACTGTGGATATAGATACTTTTGTACCTGTTTCCTCCAGCATCTTCACAAGGTCCTTTGCTGCTGTTCTGGGATTGATTTGCATTGTTCGCACCAAAGTACGTTCATCTCTAGGAACGGTGTGACGGCTACGTGGTCCCATGGTGTTTATACTTGCGCATTATTGTTTGTACAGATGAACGTGGTACCTTCAGGCGTTTGGAAATTGCTCCCAAGATGGGACCAGACTTGTGGAGGTCTACAATTTTTTTTATGCGGTCTTGGCTGATTTCTTTTCATTTCCCATGATGTCAAGCAAAGAGGCACTGAGTTCGAAGGTAGGCCTTGAAATACAGCCACAGGTACACCTCCAATTGACTCAAATTATGACAATTACCCTATCAGAAGCTTCTAAAGCCATGACATCATTTTCTGGAATTTTCAAAGATTTTTAAAGGCACAGTCAACTTAGTGTATGTAAACTTCTGACCCACTGGAATTGTGATAAGGTGAATTATAAGTGAAATAATCTGTCTGTAAACAATTGTTGAACAAATTACTTGCCATGCACAAAGTAGATGTCCTAACCGACTTGCCAAAACTGTAGTTTGTTAACAAGAAATTTGTGGAGTGGTTGAAAAACGAGTTTTAATGACTCCAATCTAAGTGTACGTAAACTTCCGACTTCAACTGTATAGGCTACACTATAGCCTATATAGACAACCATATAGACTACCTTAAAGACTAAACTATAGCCCATATAGACAACCATATAGACTACCTTAAAGACTAAACTATAGCTCATATAGACAACCATATAGACTACCATGTAGTCTACCTTATAGACTAAACTATAGCCTATATAGACAACCATATAGACTAAACTATAGCCCATATAGACTTCCATATAGACTACACTATAGCCCATATAGACAACCATATAGTCTACCTTATAGACTAAACTATAGCCTATATAGACAACCATATAGACTAAACTATAGCCCATATAGACTTCCATATTTACATTTACATTTAAGTCATTTAGCAGACGCTCTTATCCAGAGCGACTTACAAGTTGGTGCATTCACCTTATGATATCCAGTGGAACAACCACTTTACAATAGTGCATCTAACTCTTTTAAGGGGGAGGGGGGGGGTTAGAAGGATTACTTTATCCTATCCTAGGTATTCCTTAAAGAGGTGGTGTTTCAGTTGTTTCCGGAAGGTGGTGATTGACTCTGCTGACCTGGCGTCGTGGGGGAGTTTGTTCCACCATTGGGGTGCCAGAGCAGCGAACAGTTTTGACTGGGCTGAGCGGGAGCTGTACTTCCTCAGAGGTAGGGAGGCGAGCAGGCCAGAGGTGGATGAACGCAGTGCCCTTGTTTGGGTGTAGGGCCTGATCAGAGCCTGAAGGTACGGAGGTGCCGTTCCCCTCACAGCTCCGTAGGCAAGCACCATGGTCTTGTAGCGGATGCGAGCTTCAACTGGAAGCCAGTGGAGAGAGCGGAGGAGCGGGGTGACGTGAGAGAACTTGGGAAGGTTGAACACCAGACGGGCTGCGGCGTTCTGGATGAGTTGTAGGGGTTTAATGGCACAGGCAGGGAGCCCAGCCAACAGCGAGTTGCACTAGTCCAGACGGGAGATGACAAGTGCCTGGATTAGGACCTGCGCCGCTTCCTGTGTGAGGCAGGGTCGTACTCTGCGAATGTTGTAGAGCATGAACCTACAGGAACGGGTCACCGCCTTGATGTTAGTTGAGAACGACAGCGTGTTGTCCAGGATCACGCCGAGGTTCTTAGCACTCTGGGAGGAGGACACAATGGAGTTGTCAACCGTGATGGCGAGATCATGGAACGGGCAGTCCTTCCCCGGGAGGAAGAGCAGCTCCGTCTTGCCGAGGTTCAGCTTGAGGTGGTGATCCGTCATCCACACTGATATGTCTGCCAGACATGCAGAGATGCGATTCGCCACCTGGTTATCAGAAGGGGGAAAGGAGAAGATTAATTGTGTGTCGTCTGCATAGCAATGATAGGAGAGACCATGTGAGGATATGACAGAGCCAAGTGACTTGGTGTATAGCGAGAATAGGAGAGGGCCTAGAACAGAGCCCTGGGGGACACCAGTGGTGAGAGCACGTGGTGCGGAGACAGATTCTCGCCACGCCACCTGGTAGGAGCGACCTGTCAGGTAGGACGCAATCCAAGCGTGGGCCGCGCCGGAGATGCCCAACTCGGAGAGGGTGGAGAGGAGGATCTGATGGTTCACTGTATCAAAGGCAGCCGATAGGTCTAGAAGGATGAGAGCAGAGGAGAGAGAGTTAGCTTTAGCAGTGCGGAGCGCCTCCGTGACACAGAGAAGAGCAGTCTCAGTTGAATGACTAGTCTTGAAACCTGACTGATTTGGATCAAGAAGGTCATTCTGAGAGAGATAGCAGGAGAGCTGGCCAAGGACGGCACGTTCAAGAGTTTTGGAGAGAAAAGAAAGAAGGGATACTGGTCTGTAGTTGTTGACATCGGAGGGATCGAGTGTAGGTTTTTTCAGCAGGGGTGCAACTCTCGCTCTCTTGAAGGCGGAAGGGACGTAGCCAGCGGTCAAGGATGAGTTGATGAGCGAGGTGAGGTAAGGGAGAAGGTCTCCGGAAATGGCCTGGAGAAGAGAGGAGGGGATAGGGTCAAGCGGGCAGGTTGTTGGGCGGCCGGCCGTCACAAGACGCGAGATTTCATCTGGAGAGAGAGGGGAGAAAGAGGTCAAAGCACAGGGTAGGGCAGGGTGAGCAGAACCAGCGGTGTCGTTTGACTTAGCAAACGAGGATCGGATGTCGTCGACCTTCTTTTCAAAATGGTTGACGAAGTCATCCGCAGAGAGGGAGGAGGGGGGGGAGGGGGAGGAGGATTCAGGAGGGAGGAGAAGGTGGCAAAGAGCTTCCTAGGGTTAGAGGCAGATGCTTGGAATTTAGAGTGGTAGAAAGTGGCTTTAGCAGCAGAGACAGAAGAGGAGAATGTAGAGAGGAGGGAGTGAAAGGATGCCAGGTCCGCAGGGAGGCGAGTTTTCCTCCATTTCCGCTCGGCTGCCCGGAGCCCTGTTCTGTGAGCTCGCAATGAGTCGTCGAGCCACGGAGCAGGAGGGGAGGACCGAGCCGGCCTGGAGGATAGGGGACATAGAGAGTTAAAGGATGCAGAAAGGGAGGAGAGGAGGGTTGAGGAGGCAGAATCAGGAGATAGGTTGGAGAAGGTTTGAGCAGAGGGAAGAGATGATAGGATGGAAGAGGAGAGAGTAGCGGGGGAGAGAGAGCGAAGGTTGGGACGGCGCGATACCATCCGAGTAGGGGCAGTGTGGGAAGTGTTGGATGAGAGCGAGAGGGAAAAGGATACAAGGTAGTGGTCGGAGACTTGGAGGGGAGTTGCAATGAGATTAGTGGAAGAACAGCATCTAGTAAAGATGAGGTCAAGCGTATTGCCTGCCTTGTGAGTAGGGGGGGAAGGTGAGAGGGTGAGGTCAAAAGAGGAGAGGAGTGGAAAGAAGGAGGCAGAGAGGAATGAGTCAAAGGTAGACGTGGGGAGGTTAAAGTCACCCAGTACTGTGAGAGGTGAGCCATCCTCAGGAAAGGAACTTATCAAGGCGTCAAGCTCATTGATGAACTCTCCAAGGGAACCTGGGGGGCGATAAATGATAAGGATGTTAAGCTTGAAAGGGCTGGTAACTGTGACAGCATGGAATTCAAAGGAGGCAATAGACAGATGGGTCAGGGGAGAAAGAGAGAATGTCCACTTGGGAGAGATGAGGATCCCAGTGCCACCACCCCGCTGACCAGAAGCTCTCGGGGTGTGCGAGAACACGTGGGCAGACGAGGAGAGAGCAGTGGGAGTAGCAGTGTTATCTGTGGTAATCCATGTTTCCGTCAGTGCCAAGAAGTCGATGGACTGGAGGGAAGCATAGGCTGAGATGAACTCTGCCTTGTTGGCCGCAGATCGGCAGTTCCAGAGGCTGCCGGAGACCTGGAACTCCACGTGGGTCGTGCGCGCTGGGACCACCAGGTTAGAGTGGCGGCGGCCACGCGGTGTGAAGCGTTTGTATGGTCTGTGCAGAGAGGAGAGAAGAGGGATAGACAGACACATAGTTGACAGGCTACAGAAGAGGCTACGCTAATGCAAAGGAGATTGGAATGACAAGTGGACTACACGTCTCAAATGTTCAGAAAGTTCAGCTTACGTTGCAAAAAAATCTTATTGACTAAAATGATAGTGCTGCTGGCTGGTGGAGTAGGCTAGCTAGCAGTGGCTGCGTTGTTGACTTAGTTTGAAAGTGTAGCTGGCTAGGTAGCCTCGGTAACTGGCTAGATAACCTTGACAATTACTCTAACTACACAATTATCTTGGATACAAAGACAGCAAAGACAACTATGTAGCCAGCTAACACTACACTAATCAAGTCGTTCCGTTGTAATGTAATAGTTTCTACAGTGCTGCAATTCGGTAGACGGTAGACGTTGGCTAGCTGCTAGCTGCTGGCTAGCTAGCAGTGTTGACTAGGACGAAAATAGCTGACTAGCTAACCTCGGTAATTACGATAATACTCTAAACTACACAATTATCTTTGATACAAAGACGGCTATGTAGCTAGCTAAGATCAGACAAGTCAAACCGTTGTACTGTAATGAAATGTAATACTACCTGCGGAGCGAAATGCGACCACTCGCTCCACCAGTGCTGCTATTCGGTAGACGGTAGACGTTGGCTAGCTGCTAGCTGCTGGCTAGCTAGCAGTGTTGACTAGGACGAAAATAGCTGACTAGCTAACCTCGGTAATTACGATAATACTCCAAACTACACAATTATCTTTGATACAAAGACGGCTATGTAGCTAGCTAAGATCAGACAAGTCAAACCGTTGTACTGTAATGAATTGTAATACTACCTGCGGAGCGAAATGCGAAATGCGAAATGCGAAAATTGACTACACTATAGCCCATATAGACAACCATATAGACTACACTATAGCCCATATAGACAACCATATAGACTAAACTATAGCCTATATAGACAGCCATATAGACTAAACTATAGCTTATATAGACTTCCATATAGACTACACTATAGCCCATATACACAGCCATATAGACTAAACTATAGCCTATATAGGCTACCATATAAACTACCATGTAGCCTATATAGACTATAAAATAGACCATATAAACTACCATGTAGCCTATATAGACTTTAAAATAGACCATATAAACTGCCACATAGATTACCATATAAACTACCATGTAGCCTATATAGACTATAAAATAGACCATATAAACTGCCACATAGATTACCATATAAACTACCATGTAGCCTATATAGACTATAAAATAGACCATATAAACTACCACATAGATTACCATATAAACTACCATGTAGACTACTATATTGAGCATCATAAAGACTATATAGACTACCATATAAACTATATAGACTACCGTATAGCCCTAATAGGTAACCATATAGCAAATATACAGACTACCATATAGACCACAATATAGCCCATATAGACAACCATATAGAAAATATACAGACTACCATATAAACTATATAGACTACCGTATAGCCCTAATAGGCAGCCTTATAGACTACCAAATCGACCATTTAGAATACCATAGACTACCATATAGACCATATAGACTACCATATACACCACCTAGACTACCATATAGCCCATATAGACTACCATATGGACTGCCAAAAATACCACATTGACTACCATATTGACTACCATATTGACTACCATATAGACCACCAAATAGACTACCATATAGACTACCATATAGACCACCATATAGACCACCATATAGACTACCATATAGACCACCATATAGACCACCATATAGACCATATAGACTACCATATAGAGTACCATATAGACTACCATATAGCCCATATAGACTACCATATAGACTACCATATAGACCACCATATATACTACCATATAGACCACCATATAGACCACCATATAGACTACCATATAGCCCATATAGACTACCATATAGACTACCATATAGACCACCATATATACTACCATATAGACCACCATATAGACCACCATATAGACTACCATATAGACACATTTATACCCGATATAGACTACCATGTAGACTATCTGATAAACTAACATATAGACCATATATACTACGATATTGTCAGGGAGAGAGGAGGGAGAGAGAGGGAGATAAAGGTGGGAGAGAGAGAGAGAAGAGGAAGAGAGAGAGAAGAGGGAGAGAGAGGAGAAAGAGAAGAGGGAGAGAGAGAGAAGAGGAAGAGAGAGAAGAGGGAGAGAGAGGAGAAAGAGAAGAGGGAGAGAGAGAAGAGGGAGACAAGAGAGGAGGAGGAGAGAGAAGAGGGAGAGGAAGGAGGGGATTCTGAAAATATTCAGACCCCTTGACTTTTTCCACATTTTGTTACATTACAACCTTATTCTAAAATTGATTCGATTATTTTTCCCCCTCATCAATCTACACACAATACCCCATAATGACATCACAATACCCCATAATGACATCACAATACCCCATAATGACATCACAATACCCCATAATGACAAAGCAAAAACAGATTTTAGAAGTGTTGCAAATGTATTAAAAAAAATGGAAATATCACATTTAAATTCAGTACCAGTCAAAGGTTTGGACACACCTACTCATTCAAGTTTTTTTTAAACTATTTTCTGCATTGTAGAATAATAGTGAAGACATCAGAACTACAAAATAACACATACGGAATCATGTAGTAACCAAAAAAGTGTTAAACAAATCAAAATATATTTTATCTTTGAGATTCTTCAAAGTAGCCACCCTTTGCCTTGATGACAGCTTTGCAGACTCTTGGCATTCTCTCAACCAGCTTCATGAGGTAGTCACCTGGAATGCATTTCAATTAACAGGTGAGCCTTGTTAAAACCTCGTATGGATCGGACCCTTTTTTTCAATTTTCGCCTAAAATGACATACCCAAGTCTAACTGCCTGTAGCTCAGGACCTGAAGCAAGGATATGCATATTCTTGATACCATTTGAAAGGAAACACTTTGACGTTTGTGAAATTAATGTAGGAGAATACAACACATTAGATCTGGTAAAAGATTTAAAAAAAAATTTTTGTTCCATCATTTTTTAAATGCAAGAGAAAGGCCAATATATGACTTAGGAATCTGTGCGCCATTTCGATTTTGGCCACTAGATGGCAGCAGTGTATGTTGCGAAGTTTAAGACTGATTCAATGAACCATTGCATTTCTGTTCAAAATGTTGTTACATGACTGCCCAAATGTGTCTAATTTGTTTATTAATACATTTTCAAGTTCATAACTGCACTCTCCTCAAACAATAGCTTGGTATTCTTTCACTGTAATAGCTACTGTAAATTGAACAGTGCAGTTAGATGAACAAGAATATAAGCTTTCTGCCAATATAAGACATGTCTATGTCCTGGGAAATGTTATTTTTACTTACAACCTCATGCTAATCACATTAGCCTACGTTAACTTTGAAACTTTTAACTTTGAATAATCCATGAATGAGTAAGTGTGTCCAAACTTTTTGACTGGTACTGTAAGTAGACCCTTTACTCTGTACTTTGTTGAAGCTCCTTTGGTAGAGATTACAGTCTCCGGTCTTCTTGGGCATGATGCTACAAGCTTGGCACACCTGTATTTGGGGAGTTTCTTCCCATTCTTCTCTGCAGATCCTCTCAAGCTCTGTCAGGTTGGATGGGGAGCGTGGCAGCACAGCTGTTTTCAGCTCTCTCCAGAGATATTAGATCGGGTTCAAGTCCAGGCTCTGGCTGGGCCACTCAAGACATTCAGAGACTTGTCCCGAAGTCACTCCTGCGTTGTCTTGGCTGTGTGCTTAGGGTCGTTGTCCTGATGGAAGGTGAACCTTCACCCCAGTCTGAGGTCCTGAGTGCTCTGGAGCAGGTTTTCATCAAGGATCTCTCTGTACTTTGCTCCGTTCATCTTTCCTTCAATTCTGATTAGTCTCCCAGTCACTGCCACAACATGATGCTGCCACCACCATGCTTCACCATAGCGATGGTGCCAGGTTTCCTCCAGACTTCACACTTGGCTTTCAGGCCAAATAGTTCAATCTTGGTTACATCAGATCAGAGAATCTTGTTTCTCATTGTCTGAGAGTCCTTTAGGTGCCTTTTGGACAACTCCAAGTGGGCTGTCTTGTGCCTTTTACTGAGGAGTGGCTTTTGTCTGGCCACTCTACCATAAAGGCCTGATTGGTGGAGTGCTGCAGAGATGGTTGTCCTTCTGGAAGGTTCTCCCATCTCCAAAGAGGAACTCTGGAGCTCTGTTAGATTGACCATCGGGTTCTTGGTCCTCCCCGACCAAGGCCCTTCCCAAGAGTCTTGGTGGTTCCGAACTTCTTCCATTTAAGAATGATGGAGGCCACTGTGTTCTTGTGGATTTTCAATGCTGCAGATATTTTTTGGTACCCCTCCCCAGATCTGTGCCTCGACACAATCCTGTCTCTGAGCTCTACGGACAATTCCTTTGACCTCATGGCCTGGTTTTTGCTCTGAAATGCACTGTCAACTGTGGGACCTTATATAGACAGGTGTGTGCCTTTCCAAATCATGTCCAATCAATTTGATTTACAACATGTAGACTTTACCACAGATGCACTTGAGCTCAATTTTGATTCTCATAGCAAAGGGTCTGAATACTTATGTAAATAAGGTATTTCTGTTTATTATTTTTTATAAATGTGACCGACTGGCTCAAATCGGTCTAATGTAGCAAAATTTGAAATTGTGTTTTTTACATTGGATAGAAGTAGAGACTCAGAGCTAGAAAATGGTATATCATACACTACAGTTGAGGAACAATGGGAAAGTAATTCTGCTTTGAAAGTTGATCAACTTGTAACCTCACTTTTGAGAAAATGGCCCTTGAATATTTTGGTACCTACTGGAGAGGTCTTCTTTGTCTACACCCATTCAGCATCATTCACACCCTCTTAAGCTTTAGCCCCACCCATCTCTTTAAGGGTTTATCCGAGCGATCTGTTCTAACAACAGCAGTCAAGCACCCTAGATAACTGGCTAACGTTGGCTAGTTTGCTAGCTACTTCCAGACACAAATGAGAAAACAGCTCACTTATTCGCCCTAGCAGAGCTGGTTAGGCTGTTTTTATGTTGTTCATTTCGTTGGTAATGGCAACTGTGCTGCTGGCAACAATTTACGCTTTTTTTGTCAACAATTTACGCTTTTTTGTCAACATTTACTGACACCGGCCATATTCAACGGGTTTTGAGCGTTCGTAAATTCGTCAGTTATTCTGCGCTCTGGTACACTCAGATGAAAGTGCTCTGAAATCGGAGTAGATCGAGAATTTACCAGCTACGCCTATCAATAGTTTTTGCGGTGACATCATTAACATTCTATTGAAATGGTTACTTGCATAGTGGAGTCTTTTGTTTAGACATGTAGCTAACTAAACAATGAACCATAATCCCAACTCATGATGTTACTACCCTGCAGGAATCTGTAGGTAGCTAACCAACCAGGTTCAATGCTAGCTAGCTAACATTAGGCTATAACTAGCAATGCAAATGGCTCTGAGATACGAATAATATTAATACACAGATCATACACATAACGTTAGCTACTTAGCCAGCCAGCTAACGTTAGCTCTTTAGCCAGCCAGCTAACGTTAGCTACTTAGCCAGCCAGCTAACGTTAGCTCTTTAGCCAGCCAGCTAACGTTAGCTAGCTAGCTAACAGTATACTTTAACTTAAAATGAAAACAATTTCTGACAAAATTATAGACGTGTAATATATGAAAATGTAGCTAGACTCTCTTAGCCGTATACATGGATGAACGCTTCTCCCTCTGTCACGGATGCCATGGTTGCCTTTAGTTTAAAGATGTAATCCAGAGACAGGTGTTTTATTCAACAGCCTTCTGTGTTCTCTTTTCAACTCATCTGCATATTTCTCCATCTCCTTAGCTATCAGACTCAAATTCCACTGATTTACAAACTCGGTCCTCCAGAGAGTGGAGAGCAACACTTATGCAGTTCTACTACGCAATATATATATATTTAAAGCAGCATTAAACAGGATTACCCATACATACTGACCAGCTCCAATAGACAGAAGCGTGTAACATGGCAGACCAATCGAAATTCATCTCCAGCCCACTCATTATCTCAGCCAATCATGGCTAGCGGGAAGGCTACTGACTTTTTCTGTGGCTAAACGAACTAGGCTCATAATTTACCAATTTTATGCTCCAAAAAGCATTTTGATTTAAAAAAAGTTTACGTTTAAACGGCTCTCCTGTGAAGTAGTGATGCTCGACATCTGCATAGTTTCCTGAAACAAGTCACAAATGTGCAAAGATTTTTTTTTTTAAACGGTGTTTTGCTTTGTCATTATGGGGTATTGTGTGTAGATTGATAAGGATTTTTTTTAATTTAATACATTTTAGAATAAGGCTGTAACGTAACAAAATGTGGAAAAAGTCAAGGGTTCTGAATACTTTCCGAATACACTGTATATATATATATTTTTTAATTGTTATTTTTGTTTTGCGACTTATTTTGCGAACAATATAAAAAATATAAATCATCGAGTTTATAAAGCCGCATACAAACATGGTATTTTTTTTGCTTTCTTGAGTAAGGCAGCTCCAAAATGGAGTGTTTCAGCCTAGCTCAGTGCTTTCTGTGGTGGTGGGGCAGCCAGCGTAAAATACGGAGTGTAGGGGTTAGTAATATTCTCTGGTTGCGCCTTGACTGGCTCAGTGTTCGTTCACTCATAGGGACACTACTTAACCGCAAAATCTACGGGTAGAGCTCAAAAATTCAAGCCCCTTGGGTGCTGTTATAGACTTACATTAGAAGTGCCTATCCAAGAAGGCTCAAAGTCATTGGCCACAGATAAAATGACGTAAAACCACGTTATATCTACCGTTGCGTTGATTGGACTGATCATACCAACATCATACTTTCAAAATCTTAGCTAGCAAGCTAGACAAGGAGGCATCATCATGAATCACGTTGACAATCTACTGGCAAATCCTTTTCAATCCTTGTCATATGAAGAGGAATTATAGATAAAACGTATCGGTGCTCATCGGCCATTGGATATAAATATTACACAACAAGTTGGAAATCACATTCAACAATGAGTGCGAAGGCGCTGCAGCCGTGTGTTCAATCCCAGGCTGCGGCAGACCCATGAGGCAGTGCACAATTGGCCCAGCGTCGTCAGGGTTATGGGAGGGTTTGGCCGGCCGGGATATCCTTGTCTCATTGGACACTAGCGACTCCTTGTGGCGGGCCGAGCGCCTGCAAGCTGACTTCGGTCGTCAGTTCGACATTGGTGTGGCGTGGTTCCGGGTTAAGCGAGCAGTGTGTTAAGAAGCAGTGTGGTTTGGCTCTCGACCTTCGCCAGTTCAGTTGCAGCAATGAGATAAGACATAATATTGGATATCACAAAAAAGGGGGTAACGCCATGAACCAAAAAAGTTTGAATACATTGGCCATGCTGTCAATCCAGCATGACTTCTGCCGCGTTCAAAACAACTGGGAACTCGTAACTGGGAAATCTCAGACTTCAGTGAGTTCAAGACAACTGGGATCTCGGAACTGGGAAATCTCAGACTTCAGTGAGTACAAGACAGCTGGGAACTCGTAACTGGGAAATCTCAGACTTCAGTGAGTACAAGACAACTGGGAACTCGTAACTGGGAAATCTCAGACTTCAGTGAGTACAAGACAGCTGGGAACTCGTAACTGGGAAATCTCAGACTTCAGTGAGTACAAGACAACTGGGAACTCGTAACTGGGAAATCTCAGACTTCAGTGAGTACAAGACAGCTGGGAACTCGTAACTGGGAAATCTCAGACTTCAGTGAGTACAAGACAACTGGGAACTCGTAACTGGGAAATCTCAGACTTCAGTGAGTACAAGACAGCTGAGAACTCGTAACTGGGAAATCTCAGACTTCAGTGAGTACAAGACAACTGGGAACTCGGATAAAACTAGCTCAGATTGGAAAAATACGGGAAATAATTTTGAACGGTCATCCAACTCGGAATTCCAAGTTGGGATTTCGGACCTCTTTCTAGAGCCCAGAAGAAGGATCGCCGCGCCACCTTCCTGTTCAAGTGAGCACAGCATAACAAGGCGAGTCCAAAAATGTATTGTAGAATATGCTGCTGCATAAATGATGTAATATGCCAGGGAGATATTTATACTGTAGCCAAGAAAGTAATACTAAGTGTATGCTGTGTAGAAAACTGTTAGTAGCCCATGTGCCTCACCCTAATAATTTGGTCCCTTTCCCCCTCAGCCTACTGTTCTGACTTGGTGGTGCACATGTAGCCTATAGCCTGTTATAGAGAATTGTCGTCATCGAGTATTGTAAGAGCTTTCATTGTCTGCTTATATGCCCCATTTATTTTCCCTACGGTTCTGACTTGGTGTACAGGGAGAATAACTGTCCATGTTCTGAATTCTGTTGCTGTACATTTCAAAAGTGCTGAACAAATAGTTATATTGACTATGTCCGTCCTAGCACCTTATTTCCAGATCGGAGTTATAAATGAGAACTTGTTCTCAACTGGCCTACCTGGTTAAATAAAGGTGAAATAAAAAAAATGAAATAAAATGTCTTAATCGAAATGACGGATTGCCTCTTATACGCTCGTCGTTCCCTTATGCCATAGTTTGTACGTCACAATTATCAGATCAAACTGTATGACCAATTTATGCATAAATCCAGGTAATTCCAAAGGCTTGACATACTTTTTCTTGCCACTGTATACATTTGTTTGCCCCACCACAATTTACATGCTAATATCGCCACTGATATATTGAGAAAAACATAAGCTACTGTGACATTTAAACATCTTGCAAAAACGTGCCAGGATTACGTTTTCACGCTGATAATGTGACCGCATTTTTGCAATTTCATAACATATTTCATGCAATAAAACTCATTTTGCCATTGGGTGGAGAAACATTTTAGCAGTATAAAGAACATTTTCTCAAATTCTACACATTTTGCCATCATTTATGGCATGTTAATGATATCTGAGTGAGACTGACTAACAAGTCAATGGGGCCCCCTGGAGGTCAGGACCCTGGGCACGTGACCTGCATGCCCGGTTGGAATTCAGCCATGATTACTACAAGTTTAGATAACTGGCTAGACTAAACTACCAATCTAAAATATGACTTAAAAATAGTTTTCTGACGGCTAATTGAGTGACTGACATAACAAGAGAAACTGCTGATGCACAACCAAATTTTGAATTTTGAATTTCAACCTTTTTTATTTGACTATTTTACGACTGAGTTCTAGTGGCTGTGGGCCCCTAGTGGTCGAAGGCCCTAAGCGACCGCTTACGTTGCTTATGGTTGGAGCTGGCCCTGTCTTTATGTGTCTCTGTTGTGTCAGACGAGCCCATCATGCGTGAAGTAAATGAGCTCTATATTTCTGCTTTACTCTTCCATGTCTCCTGATGGGTGTGTATGTTTTCCCCCGCTCCGTCTCAAGCCCTGATGGCAACATCTAGTTGTGGGATCAGTGGCTGTGGGCATCACCCTGCTGCCTGTCTGCAGCCTGAATGGGGAAGGTTAATGAGATAGTCCACAGGCGGAGAGGAGAAGTGCCTCACAGCATCAATGCTAATCAGTTAGCATGGTTTAGAATAATTTAGCTATCCAGGGAGAGTTATGAGAGGCTTGAGGAGTCAGTGTGATGAGAGAGTATGCAGATCAGATTCAGCAAGGCCCTGAGATAATAGAATATATCAATATATAGGACCTGAATATCAATGCCACTCCAGATGAGTTAGAACTAGGTTATAATCATGACCCCTGAACAACAAGAAGTAAAGGAACTGATCAGCTACTATATTTATTATGATATCAACACAGTATACTGAATATACACTCACTGGACAGTTTATTAGGTACACAGATCTAGTACCCGGTCGGACCTCCCTTTTGCCTCCAGAACAACTTCTTAGGGGATTTTACAAGGTGTCAGAGACATTCCACAGGGATGTTGGTCCATGTTGACGTGATGGTATCACACAGTTGCTGCAGAGTGAGCAGTGCCGACAGCCCGTTCCATCTCATCCCGCTTCTATTGGGTTTGGTCAGCAACGACGTTTAGATACGCTGTGGCGTTCAATCAAGGGACCTAAAGTGTACCCGGAAAACCTTCTCCACACCACCACCACCAGCCTGTACCGCTGCTAAGACAAATCCTGACTCTGCCATCAGAATGACGCAACAGGAACTGGGATTCTTTGGACCAGGCGATGTTTCTCCACTCTTCCAGTGTTGGTGAACGCGTTCCCACTGGAGCCTCTTCTTCTTGTTTTTAGCTGATAGGAGTGGAACCCGGTGTGGTCGTCTGCTGCAATAGCCCATCCGTGACGAGGATCGACGACTTGTGCGTTCTGAGATGCTGTTCTGCACGCCACTGTTGTACTGCGCCGTTAGAGACAAATTATGATCCGAAATGTGGTCGGAGACACTCTGTATGGAGGGTGTGATGCGTAGCCTTTGGAGGCAGAGGCCAAATTGAGCTCCGTACCGCATTGCTGTGCGCCTCCCAGATGTTGTAACGATGTGGAGGGCTCCGCATTGACATGATTGGTTGACTGTGAAACAAAACATTCATATTGTGATTTTTCAGGGTGTGCCTTAGCACCCTCAGCACCTTCATCACCCCTACTTTCTGAATACACCGCTCTATAAAACACGTGTTTCTCTCACCTGTTCTGAGGTGAGAGTGGAACTGAGTAGCAGTATAACTAACCCCTATGTTACTCTCCTTACTGCTTGGTTGACTGAGCACTGTGCGGACATGCTAGGCTTTTACTGTGAGGGAGCACTGTGAGGACACGCTAGATTCTTACTGTGAGGGAGCACTGTGAGGAAATGCTAGGCTTTTACTGTGAGGGAGCACTGTGAGGACACGCTAGATTCTTACTGTGAGGAGGCATTGTGAGGACATGCTAGATTCTTACTGTGAGGGAGCACTGTGAGGACACGCTAGATTCTTACTGTGAGGGAGCACTGTGAGGACACGCTAGATTCTTACTGTGAGGAGGCATTGTGAGGACATGCTAGATTCTTACTGTGAGGGAGCACTGTGAGGACATGCTAGATTCTTACTGTGAGGGAGCACTGTGAGGACATGCTTGATTCTTACTGTGAGGGAGCACTGTGAGGACACGCTAGATTCTTACTGTGAGGGAACACTGTGAGGACACGCTAGATTCTTACTGTGAGGGAGCACTGTGAGGACACGCTAGATTCTTACTGTGAGGAGGCATTGTGAGGAAATGCTAGGCTCTTACTGTGAGGGAGCACTGTGAGGACATGCTAAGGACATGCTAGGCTTTTACTGTGAGGGAGCACTGAGAACATGCTAAGGACATGCTAGGCTTTTACTGTGAGGGAGCACTGTGAGGACATGCTAGATTCTTACTGTGAGGGAGCACTGTGAGGACACGCTAGATTCTTACTGTGAGGGAGCACTGTGAGGACATGCTAATTTCTTACTGTGAGGGAGCACTGTGAGGACATGCTAGGTTCTTACTGTGAGGGAGCACTGTGAGGACATGCTAGGCTCTTACTGTGAGGGAGCACTGTGAGGACATGCTAAGGACATGCTAGGCTTTTACTGTGAGGGAGCACTGTGAGGACATGCTAAGGACATGCTAGGCTTTTACTGTGAGGGAGCACTGTGAGGACATGCTAATTTCTTACTGTGAGGAGGCACTGTGAGGACATGCTAGGTTCTTACTGTGAGGGAGCACTGTGAGGACACGCTAGATTCTTACTGTGAGGAGGCACTGTGAGGACATGCTAATTTCTTACTGTGAGGAGGCACTGTGAGGACATGCTCTTATAGTGTGAGGGAGCACTGTGAGGACATGCTAGATTCTTAATGTGAGGGAGCACTGTGAGGACATGCTAGATTCTTAATGTGAGGGAGCACTGTGACATGGTAGATTCTTAATGTGAGGGAGCACTGTGACATGGTAGATTCTTAATGTGAGGGAGCGCTGTGAGGACATGCTAGGCTTTTACTGTTTGAGGGAGCACTGTCAGGACATGCTAGGCTTTTACTGTGAGGAGGCACTGTGAGGACATGCAAGATTCTTACTGTGAGGGAGCACTGTCAGGACATGCTAGATTCTTACTGGGAGGGAACCCTGTGAGGACATGTTAGGCTCCTACTGTGTGAGGGAGCACTGTGAGGACATGCTCTTACTGTATGAGGGAGCACTGTGAGGACATAATAGGCTTTTACTGTGTGGGGAAGAACTATGAGGACATGCTAGGCTGTTACTGTTTGAGGGAGCACTTTGAAGACATGCTCTTCTTGTTTGAGGGAGCACTGTGAGGGCATGCTAGATTCGTACTGTGAGGGAGCACTGTGAGGACACGCTAGATTCTTACTGTGAGGGAGCACTGTGAAGACATTCTAAACCTTTACTAATTGAGGGAGCACTGTGAGGACACGCTAGATTCTTACTGTGAGGGAGCACTGTGAGGACACGCTAGATTCTTACTGTGAGGAGGCACTGTGAGGACACGCTAGATTCTTACTGTGAGGGAGCACTGTCAGGACATTCTAGATTCTTACTGGGAGGGAACCCTGTGAGGACATATTAGGCTTTTACTGTGAGGAGGCACTGTGAGGACATGCTTGATTCTTACTGTGAGGAGGCACTGTGAGGACACGCTAGATTCTTACTGTGAGGGAGCACTGTGAGGACACGCTAGATTCTTACTGTGAGGAGGCATTGTGAGGAAATGCTAGGCTCTTACTGTGAGGGAGCACTGTGAGGACATGCTAAGGACATGCTAGGCTTTTACTGTGAGGGAGCACTGTGAGGACATGCTAAGGACATGCTAGGCTTTTACTGTGAGGGAGCACTGTGAGAACATGCTAAGGACATGCTAGGCTTTTACTGTGAGGGAGCACTGTGAGAACATTCTAAACTTTTACTAATTGAGGGAGCACTGTGAGGACACGCTAGATTCTTACTGTGAGGGAGCACTGTGAGGACATTCTAAACTTTTACTAATTGAGGGAGCACTGTGAGGACACGCTAGATTCTTACTGTGAGGGAGCACTGTGAGGACATGCTAATTTCTTACTGTGAGGAGGCACTGTGAGGACATGCTAGGTTCTTACTGTGAGGGAGCACTGTGAGGACACGCTAGATTCTTACTGTGAGGAGGCACTGTGAGGACATGCTAATTTCTTACTGTGAGGAGGCACTGTGAGGACATGCTCTTATAGTGTGAGGGAGCACTGTGAGGACATGCTAGATTCTTAATGTGAGGGAGCACTGTGAGGACATGCTAGATTCTTAATGTGAGGGAGCACTGTGACATGGTAGATTCTTAATGTGAGGGAGCGCTGTGAGGACATGCTAGGCTTTTACTGTTTGAGGGAGCACTGTGAGGACATGCAAGATTCTTACTGTGAGGGAGCACTGTCAGGACATGCTAGATTCTTACTGGGAGGGAACCCTGTGAGGACATATTAGGCTCCTACTGTGTGAGGGAGCACTGTGAGGACATGCTCTTACTGTATGAGGGAGCACTGTGAGGACATAATAGGCTTTTACTGTGTGGGGAAGAACTATGAGGACATGCTAGGCTGTTACTGTTTGAGGGAGCACTTTGAAGACATGCTCTTCTTGTTTGAGGGAGCACTGTGAGGGCATGCTAGATTCGTACTGTGAGGGAGCACTGTGAGGACACGCTAGATTCTTACTGTGAGGGAGCACTGTGAAGACATTCTAAACTTTTACTAATTGAGGGAGCACTGTGAGGACACGCTAGATTCTTACTGTGAGGGAGCACTGTGAGGACATGCTAGATTCTTACTGGGAGGGAACCCTGTGAGGACATATTAGGCTCCTACTGTGTGAGGGAGCACTGTGAGGACATGCTCTTACTGTATGAGGGAGCACTGTGAGGACATAATAGGCTTTTACTGTGTGGGGAAGAACTATGAGGACATGCTAGGCTGTTACTGTTTGAGGGAGCACTTTGAAGACATGCTCTTCTTGTTTGAGGGAGCACTGTGAGGGCATGCTAGATTCGTACTGTGAGGGAGAGCTGTGAGGACATGCTAGATTCGTACTGTGAGGGAGCACTGTGAGGACATGCTAGATTCGTACTGTGAGGGAGCACTGTGAGGACATGCTAGATTCGTACTGTGAGGGAGCACTGTGAGGACATGCTAGATTCGTACTGTGAGGGAGCACTGTGAGGACATGCTAGATTCGTACTGTGAGGGAGCACTGTGAGGACATGCTAGGCTTTTACTGTTTTGTTTTAGTCGATATTTGTAACTTATTTTGTACATAATGTTTCTGCAACCGTATCTTACAGCAAAAAAAGAGCTTCTGGATATCAGGACAGCGATCACTCACCTCGGACTAGACTGAGAGCTTCTGGATATCAGGACAGCGATCACTCACCTCGGACTAGACTGAGAGCTTCTGGATATCAGGACAGCGATCACTCACCTCGGACTAGACTGAGAGCTTCTGGATATCAGGACAGCGATCACTCACCTCGGACTAGACTGAGAGCTTCTGGATATCAGGACAGCGATCACTCACCTCGGACTAGACTGAGAGCTTCTGGATATCAGGACAGCGATCACTCACCTCGGATTAGACTGAGAGCTTCTGGATATCAGGACAGCGATCACTCACCTCGGACTAGACTGAGAGCTTCTGGATATCAGGACAGCGATCACTCACCTCGGATTAGACAAAGAGCTTCTGGATATCAGGACAGCGATCACTCACCTCGGATTAGACAAAGAGCTTCTGGATATCAGGACAGCGATCACTCACCTCGGATTAGACAAAGAGCTTCTGGATATCAGGACAGCGATCACTCACCTCGGATTAGACCTAGGTTTTTTCTTCAACAAGCAAGACGCACGGGACATTCTCCAAACACCCGACAGGGCCAACATCCCCGTTATTTGCAAGAGGAAGCGATGCAGGTACAGAGGACAAAGAGCCGGGTGCCTGGTCAGGACCCAGAAAAGGCGAGTGGGAAAGCTGCCGTTACCGTCAATACTACTCGCCAACGTGCAATCATTGGACAATAAACTAGACGAGGTACGGTCACGAATATCCTACCAACGGGACATCAAAAACTGTAATATTTTATGTTTCACGGAATCGTGGCTGAATGACGACATGGATATTCAGCTAGCGGGATATACGTTGCACCGGCAAGATAGAACAGCACACTCCGGTAAGACGAGGGGGGGCGGTCTGTGCATATTTGTAAACAACAGCTGGTGCACGAAATCTAAGGAAGTCTCTAGATTTTGCTCGCCTGAAGTAGTGTATATTGTGATAAATTGCAGGCCACACTACTTGCCTAGAGAGTTTTCAGCTATACTTTTCGTGGCGGTTTATTTACCACCACAGATAGATGCTGGCACTAAGACCGCACTCAGTCAGCTGTATAAGGAAATAAGCAAACAGGAAACCACTCACCCAGAGGCGGCGCTCCTAGTGGCCGGAGACTTTAATGCAGGGAAACTTAAAACAGTTCCACCAAATTTCTGTCAACATGCTAAATGTGAAACCAGAGGGAAAAAAATGGTAGACCACCTGTACTCCACACACAGAGATGCGTACAAAGCTCTCCCTCGCCCTCCATATGGTAAATCCGACCACAACTCTATCCTCCTGATTCCTGCTTACAAGCAAAAATTAAAGCAGGAAGCACCAGTGACTCGGTCTATAAAAAAATGGTCAGATGAAGCAGATGCTAAACTACAGGACTGTTTTGCTATCACAGACTGGAACATGTTCCGGGATTCTTCCGACGGCATTGAGGAGTACACCACATCAGTCACTGGCTTTATCAATAAGTGCGAGGACGTCATCCCACAGTGACTGTACGTACATACCCTAACCAGAAGCCATGGATTACAGGCAACATTCGCACTGAGCTAAAGGGACACCGGCTCCGACGCTCGTCTTATGTGGCAGGGCTTGCAAACTATTACAGACTGCAAAGGGAAGCACAGCCGCGAGCTGCCCAGTGACACGAGCCAACCAGACGAGCTAAATCACTTCTATGCTCGCTTCGAGGCAAGCAACACTGAGGCATGCATGAGAGCATCAGCTGTTGCGCACGACTGTGTGATCACGCTCTCCGTAGCCGACGTGAGTAAGACCTTTAAACAGGTCAACATCCACAAGGCTGCGGGGCCAGACGGATTACCAGGACTTGTGCTCCGGGCATGTGCTGACCAACTGGCAGGTGTCTTCACTGACATTTTCAACATGTCCCTGATTGAGTCTGTAATACCAACATGTTTCAAGCAGACCACCACCCAAGAACACAAAGGCAACCTGCCTAAATGACTACAGACCCGTAGCACTCACATCCGTAGCCATGAAGCGCTTGAAAGGTAGGTAATAGCTCACATCAACACCATTATCCCAGAAACCATAGACCCACTCCAATTTGCATACCGCCCCAACAGATGATGCAATCTCTTTTGCACTCCACACTGCCCTTTCCCACCTGGACAAAAGGAACATCTATGTGAGAAAGCTATTCATTGACTACAGCTCAGCGTTCAACACCATATTACCCTCAAAGCTCATCACTAAGCTAAGGACTCTAGGACTAAACACCTCCCTCTGCAACTGGATCCTGGACTTCCTGACGGGCCGCCCCCCCAGGTGGTGAGGGTAGGTAACAACACATCTGCCACGCTGATCCTCAACACTGGAGCTCCCCAGGGGTGCGTGCTCAGTCCCCTCCTGTACTCCCTGTTCACCCACGACTGCATGGCCAGGCACACCATCATTAAGTTTGCAGACGACACAACAGTGGTAGGCCTGATCACCGACAACGACGAGACAGCCTATAGGGAGGTCAGAGAGCTGGTCGGGTGGTGCCAGAATAACAACCTATCCCTCAACGTAACCAAGACTAAGGAGATGATTGTGGACCACAGGAAAAGGAGGACCGAGCACGCCCCCATTCTCATCGACGGGGCTGTAGTGGAGCAGGTTGAGAGCTTCAAATTCCTTGGTTTCCACATCAACAACAAACTAGAATGATCCAAACACACCAAGACAGTCTTGAAGAGGGCACAACAAAGCCTATCCCCCCTCAGGAAACTAAAAAGATTTGGCATGGGTCCTGAGATCCTCAAAAAGTTCTACAGCTGCAACATTGAGAGCATCCTGACTGGTTGCATCACTGCCTGGTACAGCAATTTCTCAGCCTCTGACTGCAAGGCACTACAGAGGGTAGTGCGTACAGCCCAGTACATCACTGGGGCAAAGCTGCCTGCCTTCCAGGACCTCTACACCAGGCGGTGTCAGAGGAAGGCCCTAAAAATTGTTAAAGACCCCAGCCACCCCAGTCATAGACTGCTCTCTCTACTACCTCATGTCAAGCGGTACCGGAGTGCCAAGTCTAGGACAAAAAGGCTTCTCAACAGTTTTTACCCCCAAGCCATAAGACTCTTGAACAGGTAATCAAATGGCTAACTGGACTATTTCCATTGTGTGCCCCCCCCCCCCCAACCCCCCCAACCCTTATTTTTAAGCTGCTGCTACTCTCTGTCTATCCTATATGCATAGTCACTTTAACTATACATTCATGTACATACTACCTCAATTGGGCCGACCAACCAGTGCTCCCACACATTGGCTAACTGGACTATCTGCATTGTGTCCCACCACCCGCCAACCCCTCTTTTACGCTGCTGCTACTCTCTGTTCATCATATATGCATAGTCACTTTAACTATACATTCATGTACATACTACCTCAATTGGGCCGACCAACCAGTGCTCCCACACATTGGCTAACTGGACTATCTGCATTGTGTCCCACCACCCGCCAACCCCTCTTTTACGCTGCTGCTACTCTCTGTTCATCATACATGCATAGTCACTTTAACCATATCTACATGTACATACTACCTCAATCAGCCTGACTAACCGGTGTCTGTATGTAGCCTCGCTACTTTTATAGCCTCGCTACTGCATATATCCTGTCTTTTTAATTTTGTTTTATTTCTTTACTTACCTATTGTTCACCTAACACCTTTTTTTGCATTATTGGTTAGAGCCTGTAAGTCAGCATTTCACTGTAAGGTCTACACCTGTTGTATTCAGCATTTCACTGTAAGGTCTACACCTGTTGTATTCAGCATTTCACTGTAAGGTCTACTACACCTGTTGTATTCAGCATTCCACTGTAAGGTCTACTACACCTGTTGTATTCAGCATTCCACTGTGAGGTCTACTACACCTGTTGTATTCAGCATTTCACTGTGAGGTCTACTACACCTGTTGTATTCAGCATTCCACTGTAAGGTCTACTACACCTGTTGTATTCAGCATTTCACTGTGAGGTCTACTACACCTGTTGTATTCAGCATTCCACTGTGAGGTCTACTACACCTGTTGTATTCAGCATTTCACTGTGAGGTCTACTACACCTGTTGTATTCAGCATTTCACTGTGAGGTCTACTACACCTGTTGTATTCAGCATTTCACTGTGAGGTCTACACCTGTTGTATTCAGCATTTCACTGTGAGGTCTACTACACCGGTTGTATTCAGCATTTCACTGTGAGGTCTACACCTGTTGTATTCAGCATTTCACTGTGAGGTCTACTACACCGGTTGTATTCAGCATTTCACTGTAAGGTCTACTACACCTGTTGTATTCAGCATTTCACTGTAAGGTCTACTACACCTGTTGTATTCAGCACTTCACTGTAAGGTCTACTACACCTGTTGTATTCAGCATTTCACTGTGAGGTCTACTACACCTGTTGTATTCAGCATTTCACTGTGAGGTCTACTACACCTGTTGTATTCAGCATTTCACTGTGAGGTCTACACCTGTTGTATTCAGCATTTCACTGTGAGGTCTACTACACCGGTTGTATTCAGCATTTCACTGTAAGGTCTACTACACCTGTTGTATTCAGCATTTCACTGTGAGGTCTACTACACCTGTTGTATTCAGCATTTCACTGTAAGGTCTACTACACCTGTTGTATTCAGCATTTCACTGTGAGGTCTACTACACCTGTTGTATTCAGCATTTCACTGTGAGGTCTACTACACCTGTTGTATTCAGCATTTCACTGTGAGGTCTACTACACCTGTTGTATTCAGCATTTCACTGTGAGGTCTGCTACACCTGTTGTATTCAGCATTTCACTGTGAGGTCTACTACACCTGTTGTATTCAGCATTTCACTGTAAGGTCTACTACACCTGTTGTATTCAGCATTTCACTGTAAGGTCTACTACACCTGTTGTATTCAGCATTTCACTGTGAGGTCTACTACACCTGTTGTATTCAGCATTTCACTGTAAGGTCTACTACACCTGTTGTATTCAGCATTTCACTGTAAGGTCTACTACACCTGTTGTATTCAGCATTTCACTGTAAGGTCTACTACACCTGTTGTATTCAGCATTTCACTGTATGGTCTACTACACCTGTTGTATTCAGCATTTCACTGTGAGGTCTACTACACCTGTTGTATTCAGCATTTCACTGTAAGGTCTACTACACCTGTTGTATTCAGCATTTCACTGTAAGGTCTACTACACCTGTTGTATTCAGCATTTCACTGTAAGGTCTACTACACCTGTTGTATTCAGCATTTCACTGTGAGGTCTACTACACCTGTTGTATTCAGCATTTCACTGTGAGGTCTACTACACCTGTTGTATTCAGCATTTCACTGTAAGGTCTACTACACCTGTTGTATTCAGCATTTCACTGTGAGGTCTACTACACCTGTTGTATTCAGCATTTCACTGTGAGGTCTACTACACCTGTTGTATTCAGCATTTCACTGTGAGGTCTACTACACCTGTTGTATTCAGCATTTCACTGTGAGGTCTACTACACCTGTTGTATTCAGCATTTCACTGTAAGGTCTACTACACCTGTTGTATTCAGCATTTCACTGTGAGGTCTACTACACCTGTTGTATTCAGCATTTCACTGTGAGGTCTACTACACCTGTTGTATTCAGCATTTCACTGTGAGGTCTACTACACCTGTTGTATTCAGCATTTCACTGTAAGGTCTACTACACCTGTTGTATTCAGCATTTCACTGTGAGGTCTACTACACCTGTTGTATTCAGCATTTCACTGTAAGGTCTACTACACCTGTTGTATTCAGCATTTCACTGTGAGGTCTGCTACACCTGTTGTATTCAGCATTTCACTGTGAGGTCTACTACACCTGTTGTATTCAGCATTTCACTGTAAGGTCTACTACACCTGTTGTATTCAGCATTTCACTGTGAGGTCTACTACACCTGTTGTATTCAGCATTTCACTGTAAGGTCTACTACACCTGTTGTATTCAGCATTTCACTGTAAGGTCTACTACACCTGTTGTATTCAGCATTTCACTGTGAGGTCTACTACACCTGTTGTATTCAGCATTTCACTGTAAGGTCTACTACACCTGTTGTATTCAGCATTTCACTGTGAGGTCTACTACACCTGTTGTATTCAGCATTTCACTGTAAGGTCTACTACACCTGTTGTATTCAGCATTTCACTGTGAGGTCTACTACACCTGTTGTATTCAGCATTTCACTGTGAGGTCTACTACACCTGTTGTATTCAGCATTTCACTGTGAGGTCTACTACACCTGTTGTATTCAGCATTTCACTGTAAGGTCTACTACACCTGTTGTATTCAGCATTTCACTGTGAGGTCTACTACACCTGTTGTATTCAGCATTTCACTGTGAGGTCTACTACACCTGTTGTATTCAGCATTTCACTGTGAGGTCTACTACACCTGTTGTATTCAGCATTTCACTGTAAGGTCTACTACACCTGTTGTATTCAGCATTTCACTGTGAGGTCTACTACACCTGTTGTATTCAGCATTTCACTGTAAGGTCTACTACACCTGTTGTATTCAGCATTTCACTGTGAGGTCTGCTACACCTGTTGTATTCAGCATTTCACTGTGAGGTCTACTACACCTGTTGTATTCAGCATTTCACTGTAAGGTCTACTACACCTGTTGTATTCAGCATTTCACTGTGAGGTCTACTACACCTGTTGTATTCAGCATTTCACTGTAAGGTCTACTACACCTGTTGTATTCAGCATTTCACTGTAAGGTCTACTACACCTGTTGTATTCAGCATTTCACTGTGAGGTCTACTACACCTGTTGTATTCAGCATTTCACTGTAAGGTCTACTACACCTGTTGTATTCAGCATTTCACTGTGAGGTCTACTACACCTGTTGTATTCAGCATTTCACTGTGACAAATAAACTTTGATTTGATTTGAGGAGAATTGTAACTTCTAACTGAATTCTAACTGTGAGGGAGCACTGTGAGGACAAGCTAGATTCTAACTGTGAGGGAGCACTGTGAGGACAAGCTAGATTCTAACTGTGAGGGAGCACTGTGAGGACAAGCTAGATTCTAACTGTGAGGGAGCACTGTGAGGACAAGCTAGATTCTAACTGTGAGGGAGCACTGTGAGGACAAGCTAGATTCTAACTGTGAGGGAGCACTGTGAGGACAAGCTAGATTCTAACTGTGAGGGAGCACTGTGAGGACAAGCTAGATTCTAACTGTGAGGGAGCACTGTGAGGACAAGCTAGATTCTAACTGTGAGGGAGCACTGTGAGGACAAGCTAGATTCTAACTGTGAGGGAGCACTGTGAGGACAAGCTAGATTCTAACTGTGAGGGAGCACTGTGAGGACAAGCTAGATTCTAACTGTGAGGGAGCACTGTGAGGACAAGCTAGATTCTAACTGTGAGGGAGCACTGTGAGGACAAGCTAGATTCTAACTGTGAGGGAGCACTGTGAGGACAAGCTAGATTCTAACTGCGAGGGAGCACTGTGAGGAAATGCTAGGCTCTTACTGTTTGAGAGAGCACTGTGAGGACATGCTAGGCTTTTACTGTTTGAGGGAGCACTTTGAGGATGTGCTAGGCTTTTACTGTTTGAGGGAGCACTGTGAGGATGTGCTAGGCTTTTACTGTTTGAAGGAGCACTGTGAGGACATGCTAGGCTTTTACTGTTTGAAGGAGCACTGTGAGGACATGCTAGGCTTTTACTGTTTGAGGGAGCACTGTGAGGATGTGCTAGGCTTTTACTGTTTGAGGGAGCACTGTGAGGATGTGCTAGGCTTTTACTGTTTGAGGGAGCACTGTGAGGACATGCTCTTACTGTATGAGGGAGCACTGTGAGGACATGCTCTTACTGTGTGAGGGAGCACTGTGAGGACATGCTAGGCTCTTACTATGTGAGGGAGCACTGTGAGGACATGCTCTTACTGTGTGAGGGAGCACTGTGAGGACATGCTAGGCTCTTACTATGTGAGGGAGCACTGTGAGGACATGCTCTTACTGTGAGGGAGCACTGTGTGGACATGCTCTTACTGTGTGAGGGAGCACTGTGAGGACATGCTCTTACTGTGTGAGGGAGCACTGTGAGGACATACTCTTATGTACTACTCAGGAGCTGAGTAGACGGACAGAAGGACAGAAGGATAGACAGACGGACAGAAGGACAGACAGACGGACAGACGGACAGAAGGACAGAATGACAGACGGACAGACGGACAGAAGGACATAAACCCAGAAGGATGGGACAGAAAGACAGACAGATAAATAGGGTATTTTTTTTATTCAACTTTTTTAAACCCGGAGGCTTTATCTGGACCTAGATCTGCAGGACCTCCTCTGGCCCAAAACAATAAGCTAAGTAACATGATGCCTTCTCATTGCAGTCGCTGTCCTCTTAATATACAGGCAAGGCTAATTTAAGTGTAAAAAAAGTGCCACCAGTAAGCGTCTGTGCCCCCTGCACAGCCGGACAATCTTCTCAAGGCTTCTGGAAAGAAACTTTCAACCAGTTCTCCCCATTAAGCAACGAGCCGGAGTCAGAGGCTGAGCCTTCTCTGGTCTCTCCTCCATCCGTTATGGGATCTGAGCCGCCGAAGCCTCCCACCATTAGCTCTGACAAATTGAAAACACTAGTCATTGGCGACTCCATTACCCTCAATATTAGACTTAAAAATAATCATCCAGAGGTCATACATTGTTTACAAGGGGGCAGGGCTACTGACGTAAACGGTCATCTAAAGATGGTGCTGACTGAGTGTAGATGGTATAGGGATATTGTTTGTAAATATTAATAACATTTACGACAGAAAAAAAAAAAAAAAAGAGACTGCGTTTTCATCTTTTAAACTTTTAGTCATGAAATCTATGCAGCCTACTATCCTACTCAATCACTTTTTATAGCTACTCGCTGAGTTCCCTGAATTCCCATCCAACCTTGTAGTCATGGCAGATAATATTCACATTTTTGGTGACTTCAATATTGACATGGAAAAGTCCACAGACCCACTCCAACATTTCCCCAAACCTACTCATTGCCACAGTCAAACCCTGGATCTAGTTTTGTCCCGTTGAATAAATATTGCGGATCTAAATGTTTTTCCTCATAATCGGACTACCATTTAATTACGTTTGCAATCACAACAAATAATCCGCTCAGACCCCAATCAAGGATTATAAAAAGCCACATTATAAATTCATAGATGTCCTTCCAGACTTCCTTCACCTACACAAGGGCGTTGGAGTACAACAATCAGTCAGCCACATTATTTAGGATCTAATCTTAATTTTGAGTAGTACCCTAGATCAGTCGCACCCCTAAAAACAAAAAACATTTGTCACAAGAATTTAGCTCCCTGGTATGCAGAAAATACCCGAGCCCTGAAGCAAGCTTCCAGAAAATTGGAACGGAAATGGCGCTACACCAAACTGGAAGTCTTCCGATTAGCTTGGAAAGACAGTACCGTGCAGTATCGAAGAGCACTCACTTCTTAGATGAAAGATCATGATGATAGCGAGGGGAACAGGCTCGCGTGGTTGTTGTCCGTGATTATCTTTTTGGCCTTCCTGTGACAGCGGGTGCTGTAGGTGTCCTTGAGGGCAGGTAGTTTACCCCCGGTGATGCGTTGGGCAGACTGCGCCACCCTCTGGAGAGCCCTGTGGTTGCGGGTGGTGCAGTTGCTGTACAAGGCAGTGATACAGCCCGACAGGATGCTCTCACTTGTGTATCTGTAAAAGTTTGTGAGGGTTTTAGGTGCCATGCCAAATTTCTTCATCCTCCTGAGGTTGAGGAGGCGTTGTTGCACCTTCTGCACCACACTGTCTGTGTGGGTGGACCATTTCAGTTTGTCAGTGATGTGTACACCGAGGAACTTGAAGCTTTCCCCCTTCTCCACTGTGGTCCCGTCGATGTGGATGGGGGAGTTCTCCCTCTGCTGTCCTGAAGTCCACGATCATCTCCTTTGTTTGGTTGACATTGAGTGAGAGGTTATTTTCCTGGCACCACACTCCCAGAGCCCTCACCTCCTCTGAATTTTAGAAAACGCTGTTGCACAGGAACTAACTGTGTGCTTCTCAATATGCATACTACCATGCTCCACACTTTCATGCTCCGAGTGCATTCTCCGAGGGCGTTATCTTGAATAGGTTCTTGTGAGGACGAGAGTGAGGAGAACACATAAAACATTTTATTTGAGAAGCACTCCCCATATTGTATTATCTCACGCCTTAGCCCCCCATTCACTGAACCGTTTTCCAGCAACAATAGACAAAACAAGATATACACAAAGCAAATGTTGTACTCCATAATTATCGGCTAGATATGTGAATCATAATAATCTAGCTAGCCAGCTAGTTTAACAGGCCTAAAACTAATATTATGCAAGCTAGCTAACCATTTTTCTAACCATTTTTCTTGCTAGCTAACAATACTAGTAGCTAGCCAGTTAGCCCTATTGACTTATTATGGGCTTGCTATCTATGCACGTAGTCAGGTAAACATGCCAAAATTAACACAACATGTATTTATTAACAGACTGGGGCGAAGGTTCACCTTCCAACAGGACAACAACCCTAAACACACAGCTAAGACAACACAGGAGTGGTTTATTCCATTCCTTTACTTAGATTTGTGTGTATTAGGTAGTTGTTGTGGAATTGTTAGATTACTTGTTAGATATTGCTGCACTGTCGGAACTAGAAGCACAAGCATTTCGCTACACTCACATTAACATCTGCTAAGCATGTGTATGTGACCAATAAAATGTGATTTGACAAGTATCGAAATGTCTTTGAGTGGCCCTGCCAGAGCCCAGACTTGAACCCGATTGAACATCTCTGGAGACCTGAAAATAGCTGTGCAGCAACGCTTCTCATCCAACCTGACAGAGCTTGAGAGGATCTGCAGAGAAGAATGGGAGAAACTCCCCAAATACAGGTGTGCCAAGCTTGTAGCGCCATACCCAAGAAGTCTCGAGGCTGTAATCGCTGCCAAAGGTGCTTCAACAAAGTACTGAGTAAAGAATCTGAATACTTATAAAAATGTGAGATTTCTGTTTTTATTTTGAATAAATTAACAAACTGTCTAAAAACCTGTTTTTGCTTCGTCATTATGGGGTAAATGCTGTAGATTGTTGAGGATTTTTTTTTTTTTTTAACCTAATCAATTTTGGCATAAGACTGTAACCTAACAAAATGTGGACAAAGTCAAGGGATCATAATACTTTCCAATGGTAATGTAATTGGTGAATCCAGTGGGTTCTAGTTGTCTTTAATAGTTGATTCTAAGATTTCTATTTGATCATGTATATGTTTTTGCTGTTTGTTCTTTGTTTTAGGGCCAAAAAGATTGGAAAAGTGGTTTATCCATACATCTCCGTTTTGTACAGATAAATTCTTTGCGTTGTTGTTTGTTTAGTGTTTTCCAGTTTCCCCAGAAGTGGTTAGATTATATGGATTCTTCAATTACATTGAGCTGATTTCTGACGTGCTGTTCCTTCTTTTTCCGTAGTGTATTTCTGTATTGTTTTAGTAATTCACCAGAGTGAAGGCGTAGGCTCACATTTTCTGGGTCTCTATGTTCTTGGTTGGATATGTTTCTCAATTCATTCTTAGGTTTTTGCATTTTTCATCAAACCATTTGTCATTGTTGTTAATTTTCTTCGGTTGCTTGATATTTTTAGATTAGATAGGGAAGCTGAGTGGTCAGATATACTGTTTAGATTTTCTACTGCCAAGTTTACACCTTCCCTATTACAGTGAAACATTTTAGACAGGAAGTTGTCTAGAAGGGATTGGATTTGTTGTTGCCTAATAGTTTTTTGGTAGGTTTCCACACTACTTTCCTTCCATCTATAGCATTTCTTAATATTATTCAGTTCCTTTGGCTTTGAAGCCTCATGATTGAGTATTGCTCTGTTCAAGTAGACTGTGATTTTGCTGTGGTCTGATAGGGGTGTCGGTGGGCTGACTGTGAACGCTCTGAGAGACTCTGGGTTGAGGTCAGTGATAAAGTAGTCTACAGTATTACTGCCAAGAGATGAGCTATAGGTGTACCTACCGTAGGAGTCCCCTCGAAGCCTACCGTTGACTATGTGCATACCCAGCGTGCAACAGAGCTGCAGGAGTTGTGACCTGTTTTTGTTGGTTAAGTTGTCGTAGTTGTGTCTAGGGGGGCATATGGGAGAGGGAATGCTGTCACCTCCAGGCAGGTGTTTATCCGCCTGTGTGCTGAGGGTGTCAGGTTCTTGTCCAGTTCTGGAATTTAGGTCGCCACAGACTAGTACATGTCCCTGGGCCTGGAAATGATTGATCTCCCCTCCAGGATGGAGGAGCTGTCTTCATTAAAGTATGGGGATTCTAGTGGGGGGATATAGGTAGCACACAGGAGGCCATTTTTCTCTGTTGAGATAATTCCCTTTTGCATTTCTAGCCAAATGTAAAATGTTCCTGTTTTGATTAATTTAATAGTGGGAGATAGGTCTGTTCTGTACCACATTAGCATACCCCCTGAGTCCCTTCCCTGTTTCACACCTGCGGCTGACCTGGGGAACCCTGACCTGGGGAACCCTGACCTGTTCACCAGACGTGCTACCTTGTCCCGGACCTGCTGTTTTCCACCCTCTCTTTCTCTCTCTCTACCTGGCCTGATGACTCCTGGCTGTCCCAGAGTCCATCTGGTCGTGCTGCTGAGGCTATGGAACCCTGACCTGTTTACTGGATGTGCTACCTTGTCCCGGACCTGCTGGTTTCCACCCTCTCTTTCTCTCTCTCTCTCCCTCCATCTGTCTCTCTACCACACCTGCTGTCTTGACCTCTGAACACTCAGCTATGAAAAGCCAAGTGACATTTACTCCTGAGGTGCTGACCTGTTGCACCCTCTACAACCACTGTGATTATTATTTGACCCTGCTGGTCATCTATGAACGTTTGAACATCTTGAAGAACGATCTGGCCTAAATGGCCATGTACTGTTATAATCTCCACCCGGGACAGCCAGAAGAGGACTGGCCACCCCTCATGGCCTGGTTCCTCTCTAGGTTTCTTCCTAGGTTCTGGTCTTTCTAGGGAGTTTTTCCTAGCCACTGTGCTTCTACACCTGCATTGCTTGCTGTTTGGGGGTTTAGGCTGGGTTTCTGTACAGCACTTTGTGACATCAGCTGATGTTAAAAGGGGTTCATAAGTACATTTTATTTTATTTTATTTGATAGGCAGACAGGCACGCAGACAGATGTACAGACAGACAGGCAGACAGGCAGACAGACAGACAGGCAGACAGGCAGACAGGCAGACAGGCAGACTGTACAGACAGGCAGACTGTACAGACAGGCAGACTGTACAGACAGGCAGACAGACAGATATACATACTGTACAGACAGGCAGACAGACAGATATACATACTGTACAGGCAGGCAGGCAAGCAGATATACATACTGTACAGACAGGCAGACAGACAGATATAGAGACAGACAGGCAGGCAAGCAGACAGACATCTGGTGTAAAGGTCTCTGAGAAAGAAGAGAAACCCTGAGTTGTTTGTTTGACAACCTTCCTCCTCTTCTCACTCTTCTCTCTCCAGATATACTTTCTTCCCTCGCAGACTCGTCTGTTTACACTGAGCCTCGTAACAGGCAGAAGTGGTTTCATTGATTTTGTAGAGAAATACCCGGTTCTTTCTGTGTTAAAAGAAGCAGGTTGTTGAGATGACAGAGTGTGACTGGAGGATTGATGGGAGTTAGTGTCAGTTCTGCTGTAAAGCATATGATTCCTATATTAACAGAGTGTAGGACACCTCCAAGGACAGTTGCAGTTTTTTTTTAACCTCACATCACTTTCTTACTTTCCTTTTACTGTTAGCTGAGACAGGACTTTATGAACTCTGTTTAAAACTATTTTTAATGGATTGAGAAAGTTGTATGTTCTCTCACTCCCCCCTTTTCTCTCTGACTGTCTGTCTCCCTCTGTCTGTCTCTGTGTCTGTCTGTCTCTGTCTGTCTGTATCTGTCTGTGTCTCTCTCTGTCTCTGTGTCGGTCTGTGCCTGTCTCTGTCTGTCTGTCCCTGTCTGTCTGTCTCTGTCTGTGTCTCTCTCTGTGTCTGTCTGTCTGTCTCTGTCTGTCTGTCTGTCTGTCTGTCTGTCTGTCTGTCTGTCTGTCTGTCTGTCTGTCTGTCTGTCTGTCTGTCTGTCTGTCTGTCTGTCTGTCTGTCTGTCTGTCTGTCTGTCTGTGTCTGTCTGTGTCTCTGTGTCTGTGTCTGTCTGTGTTTCTGAGTGTCTCTGTCTGTCTGTGTCTCTGTGTGTCTGTGTCTTACCGTTAAGCCAGGGGCTGTGGACCACGTCATCCTCACTCTGGAGGACAACAACAGACAGTCTGTGTTCCCCCATCCTCACTCTGGAGGACAACAACAGACAGTCTGTGTTCCCCCATCCTCACTCTAGAGGACAACAACAGGCAGTCTGTGTTCCCCCATCCTCACTCTAGAGGACAACAACAGACAGTCTGTGTTCCCCCATCCTCACTCTGGAGGACAACAACAGGCAGTCTGTGTTCCCCCCATCCTCACTCTAGAGGACAACAACAGGCAGTCTGTGTTCCCCCATCCTCACTCTAGAGGACAACAACAGGCAGTCTGTGTTCCCCCATCCTCACTCTAGAGGACAACAACAGGCAGTCTGTGTTCCCCCATCCTCACTCTGGAGGACAACAACAGGCAGTCTGTGTTCCCCCATCCTCACTCTGGAGGACAACAACAGACAGTCTGTGTTCCCCCATCCTCACTCTGGAGGACAACAACAGACAGTCTGTGTTCCCCCATCCTCACTCTGGAGGAC